>NW_019957542.1:32494-334946 GCF_002910315.2 Salvelinus sp. IW2-2015 | reverse complement strand
GAAACAAACACCCACAAATCCCAACAACTACATGCCTAACGTGACTAGACTTTGGTATGAAATCTTTTAAGAGCGGACATACGCACAAACAAGCCTCCTATATATGATTCTCAATCAGGGACAACGATTACCATCTGCCTCTGATTGAGAACCATATTAGGCTGGACATAGAAACAGACAAACTAGACACACAACATAGAATTCCCACCCAGCTCACGTCCTGACAACACTAAACAAGCAAACACATAATAACTCTGGTCAGGACGTTTCACGCTGGTTGACGGACATGCCTTTTACTCTAGGCCTGGTCTGCATGCATTTCACCCAAGGTTGATAGAACACCCTTTAACTTCTCTAGGATATGTGGGACGCTAACGTCCTCTGGCCAAATCCAGAAAAGATGTAGCGCTCAAATTCAAATATATTACTATAATGACTTCAATACAAAATCTAGGAGGCTCATGGTTCTCATCCCCTTCCATAGACTTACACAGCCTTCCGTTCTGCTAGCTAACGTTCAATCGCTGGAAAATAAATGGGACATGGGGCGGGGGCCTATGCATATTTGTAAACAATAGCTGGTGCACAATATCTAAGGAAGTCTCAAGGTTTTGCTCGCCTGAGGTAGAGTATCTCATGATAAGCTGTAGACCACACTATCTACCTAGAGAGTTTTCATCTGTATTTTTCGTAGCTGTCTACATACCACCACAGACCGAGGCTGGCACTTAAAAACTGCACTCAATGAGCTKTATTCCGCCATAAGCAAACAGGAAAATGCTCATCCAGAGGCGGCGCTCCTAGTGGCCGGGGACTTTAATGCAGGGAAACTTAAATCAGTTTTAACTCTATCCTCCTGATTCCTGCTTACAAGCAAAACTTAAAGCAGGAAGCACCAGTGACTCGGTCTATAAAAAAAGTGGTCAGATGAAGCAGATGCTAAACTACAGGACTGTTTTGCAAGCACAGACTGGAATATGTTCCGTGATTCTTCTGATGGCATTGAGGAGTACATCACATCAGTCACTGGCTTTATCAATAAGTGCATCGAGGACATTGTCCCCAAGGTGATTGTACGTACATACCCCAACCAAAAGCTATGGATTTCAGGMAACATTCGCACTGAGTTAAAGGGTAGAGCTGCCGCTTTCAAGGAGAGGAACTCTATCTTGGAAGCTTATAAGAAATCCTGCTATGCCCTCCGACGAACCATCAAACAGGCAAAGCGTCAATACAGAACTAAGATCAAATCGTACTACACTGGCTCTGACACTCGTCGGATGTGGCAGGGCTTGCAAATTATTACAGACTACAAAGGGAAGCACAGCTGAGAGCTGCCCAGTGACACGAGCCTACCAGACGAGCTAAATCACTTCTATGCTCGCTTCGAGGCAAGTAACACTGAAACATGCATGAGAGCATCAGCTGTTCTGGATGACTGTGTGATCACGCTCTCCACAGCCGATGTGAGTAAGACCGTTAAACAGGTCAACATTCACAAGGCCACTGGGCCAGACGGATTAGGAYGTGTACTCCGAGCATGCGCTCACCAACTGGCAAGTRTCTTCACGGACATTTTCAATCTCTCCCTGTCTGAGTCTGTAATACCAACATGTTTAAAACAGACCACCATAGTCCCTGTGCCCAAGAACACTAAGGTAACCTGCSTAAATGACGACAGACCCGTAGCTCTCACGTCTGTAGCAATGAAATGCTTTGAAAGGCTGGTCATGGCCCACATCAAYACCATTATCCCAGAAACCCTATACCCACTCCCCCAGGTGGTAAGGGTAGGTAACAACACATCCACCACGCTGATCCTCAACACGGAGGCCCCTCAGGGTTGGTGTTCAGTCCCCTCCTGTACTCCCTGTTGACTCATGACTGCACGGCCAGGCGCGACTCCAACACCATCATTAAGTTTGCTGATGACACAACAGTGGTAGGCTTGATCTCCCACAATGATGAGACAGCCTATAGGGAGGAGGTCAGAGACCTGACCCTGTGGGTCAAGAACAACAACTCTCCCTCAACGTGATCAAGACAAAGGAGATAATTGTGGACCACAGGAAAATGAGGACTGAGCATGCTCCCATTCCTCATCGACGGGGCTGTAGTGGAGCAGGTTGAGATCTTCAAGTTCCTTGGTGTCCACATCTCCAACAAACTAACATTGTCCAAGCACACCAAGACAAAACCTATTCCCCCTCAGGAGACTGAAAAGATTTGTCATGGGTCCTCAGACTCAACAAGGTTTTACAGCTGCACCATCAAGTGCATCCTGACGGATTTCATCACCGCCTGGTATGGCAACTGCTCTGCCTCTGACCGCAGGCACTATAGAGGGTAGTGCGTACTGCCCATCACTGGGCCAAGCTTCCTTGCCATCCAGGACCTCTATACCAGGCGGTGTCAGAGGAAGGCCCTAAAATTGTCAAAGACTCCAGCCACCCTAGTCATAGACTGTTCTTGTCAGGACCCGGTGCGAGAAAACAGTCACTAATAATCGTCAGAACCCAGAAGATGAGGCAGACACAGCAGTACTAGCGATAGTGGTTTAATAAGAACAAAATCTTCAGGCAAAGAACACAAATCCACAATGTCCAAAAATAAAGACAAAAGGCAAAAAATGGAAATCTCCAAAATACAAAAGAAACTTCACAAAGTGGAAAAAACAGCAGGGAAAACAAAACCTCAAAAAGACTACTCAAATAATACACAAGAACTAAACCAGAGAACCTCTGAAAATCCAACAAGAGAAATCTCTGAATAAAACAAGGCTTGGCCTGGGGCCTGGGTGCTAACTTACAAAATCTGAGCAAGGAACAAGGAACACACAGGGTTTAAATACTAACAAGGAATGACCTACAGGTGCAACAATAATTAAGAGCAAAGAAAAAACAAAAAGGTACAAAAAAGGTGCAATGGGGACATCTATGTGACCAAAACCGAAACAGTCCTTGGCCAAAACCTGACAGAATCCCCCTCCTAGAACGGCTTCCTGACGTTCCTACCAGCCTTCTCAGGGTGGAGATCCTGAACTGACGAATGAGGCAGGTCCAGTATGTCCTTGGCAGAACCCAGGAGCGCTCCTCGGGACCGTAGCCTTCCCAGTCCACCAATACTGCCAGACCGCTGCACCCGGCGGGAATCCAGTATCCGGTGGACGGTTATAAGCCGACTGGCCACCGATGACACGCGGGGAGGGGGAGGTCTGCCTGCCGGGATAAGGGAGAGAAAAAACAACAGGTTTTAATAAAGAATGTGAAAATGTTGGATTGATCTTAAGGGATCTGGGTAAGTGCAGGCGAAAAGTAACGGATTGATCTCCTGGCAATCTTAAAGGGACCGATGAACCTCTGGGACAGCTTGCGAGACTCCACCCGTATGGTAATCTTAGTTGAGAGCCATACTCTCTGGCCGGGGTACAGGGTAGACCTGGACGGCGACGTCTGTTGGCTTGTCGTTGGTACTGCTGAGAGGAACCAGAAGATTAAACGTGCCTTCTTCCCACGTAAGCCGACAGGTCTGATGAACCTCGAGGCTGAAGGCACTCTGACTTCGCCCTCCTGGTCCGGGAACAACCTAGAGGCGCATAGCCAAACTGACACTCATGCGGGGATATACCAGTGGAGGAGGAGCACAAGGTGTTGTGCGCGTACTCGGCCCAAACAATGAAGGATGACCATGTGGCCGGGTTGTTTGGAAACCATGCATCTGAGGGTGGTTTCCAGCTCCTGATTCCTCCTCTCAGTTTGGCCATTGGACTCCGGATTGGTTACCCTGAAGATAAACTGGCCGTGGCCCCTATGAGTTGGCAGAGCCTTCCAAACCTTGAGGCGAACTGGGGACCTCTGTCGGAAACCATATCTTGCGGAATCCCAAAGACTCGGAACACATGGTTATCACCAACTCAGCTGTTTCCTTGGCAGAAGGTAATTTTGGTCAAGGGAAACAAAAACCTTGGCCGCCTTAAAACCTGTCGATGATGACTAACCGTGATCGTAGTAGTATTACCATGGGACGGAGGAGGCCAGTAATAAAGTCCAACAAGATATGGGACCAGGGTTCGTGGGGAATAGATAGAGCGGTGCAAGGAGTTCCTTGAAGGGCGGAGGTGAGAAGCATTTGCCCTTGGCAGCACGGAACAGGCCTTGAACGAAAGTCCGGCAACGTCTTCTTTTATGGTGGGCCACCAGACACTTAGCTGGATGAACTCCAAGGTGCGACCTACGCCGGGTGACAGTGAGTTCGAGAGGAGTGCCCCACAGAAGGACTTGGGGACATTGCTGCCTTTGGGCAACAAACAACCGATTAGAGGACTCCTCCAGGGCCCGGTTCGATGGCTTGAGCTTTGGTTTCACGGTACTCCTCCACTTGCCACGAGATCCGGAGCCACACGGATCTAGCGGCCGAAGGACAGTCATGTCAGTGATCTTCTCGAATGGCAAAGGAGAGTAGATTCGTGACAAGGCGTCCGGTTTGAGATTCTTCGACCCGGGTCTATCAGTGGAGGATAAAGCTGAAATCGGCTGACAGAAAAAGAGACATCGAGCTTTGTCTGGAGTTCAACCGCTTCGCCTGCTGGATATAAACTCCAGATTTTTGTGGTCCGTAGCACTTTGAAACGGTTGAGAAGCCCTCGAGCCAGTGTCTCCATTCCTTCAATGGCCATCTTAACCGCTAGGAGTTCAACGATCCCCCACACGTAATTCTCGTTCGCCGGGGTAAGCCGGTGAGAGAAGAAAGGCGCAAGGATGGAAGCTTCTTGTCTTCACCCTCTGAGACAGGACAGCTTCCAACCCCAACCTCTGGGGATGCGTCTTACTCCACACACAAAAGGTTTCATCCGCACGTTGGTCATGTGTTCCAGGATGGGAGCAGTAGCGGATGCGCTGCTTGAGTCCCTTGGAAGGCCCGTCTCAGCTTCTCTCCCCACAGAAACCTTGTGTTGCCACCCTTGGTTACAGCTTGAGAGAGGGCTGCCACCGAGCTGAAGTTCTTGATGCACTTGCGGTAAAAGTTGGTGAAGCCAGGAAACACTGAAACTTCCTTAACGGACTTGGGGGGTGGGCCAATCCGCTCCCGCCCTACCTTCTTGGGTCCATACTGGACTCGACCGGGTTCCACTGATAAATCCAAGAAATTGTCTACCCGAGAAGGAATGGAATTCACACTTTTCCAGGCTTAACGTACAAATGGCTGTCTAGGAGGCTTTGAGCACTTGTCTACATGCTTTAGTGTGTTCTGAAGGGAGCTCGAAAAGATGCCGGATGTCATCCAAGTAAACAAACACGAAGATGTTAAGCATATCCCTAAGCACATCGTTTATTGAGCGCTTGGAACACAGCCGGAAGCGTTGGTCAGGCCCGAAGGGCATACCGAGTTCGTAGTGACCAGTAAGGCGTGTTGAAAGCGGTCTTCCACTTCGTCCCGGTTTGATCGCACAAGATGTATGCGTTCCGCAGGTCAAAGCTTAGTGAAGACAACTGCTTTCCTGGAAGAGCTCAAAGGCTGTGGCCATAAGGGGTAGCGGGTAGCGGTTACGGACCGGTTATGGCATTGAGTCCCCGGTAGTCGATGCAAGGTCGTAATCCACCGGTCTTTCTTGGCCACAAAGAAAAACCCTGCTCCCAGCCGGCGAGGTAGATGGGACACATTGAGGCCTGCCTTGCCCAGAGGGTCCTTGATGTAGGTATCCATAGCAGCTCGTTCGGGAGGAGAAAGGGAAAAGATCCGACCCTGGGAGGGCAGGTCCCCGAAACAGGTCGATGGGTGCCAAATCCGTAAGGTCTATGGGTGGTAGTTTGGTGGCCTCTGTTTGGCTAATACCCCAGTTTTGAGGTCAATGGTAACACTCGGAACTCGGGACAGGTCGGATGATTCTAGAGACTGAAGGGGGAAACTCAGGGAACTGGGAAGAATACAAGTGGCTTTGGCCATGTAGACCCCACTGCTGAAGTTCCCACAGACCAAAGTCGATGTGAGGGGTTATGGCTGTGAAGCCAAGGGATAAACCAAGACGAGGAGGGGAACTCGGGAACAGGAGATCAGATGAAAGTTCATCACTTCCTTGGGTGTTGGGAAACTGAAAGTTCCGGCAAGGGGGGGGGGGTAGTGGCACGAGTAACAAGTCCAGATCCCAAAGGGCTTTCTATCCAACGTTGTAATCCTTCTGGGGTCATTCAGAGGTTCAGAAGGAACGCCATTCTCTTTCGGAGCCCAGACCCCATCCATGAAGTTACCTGCGGCATCCCAGAAGGTCTAGGCCACAGGCTTGAAGAGAAAACTCGTGGTCGTCCCAGGAAAAGGGTAACTGGAATGAGCAGGCGGGGAGTTTGGTGGATGGGAGGGGGTTATGTTTCCCGTTCAGTCCTCCCAGGGCCCTGCACGGGAGAGTGGCGTTTCCCTGGAAGCCCGGGACACGTGGAAGCGGAAATGGCCCGGTTTGGCCGCAAATTTATAGACAGCATCGCTCCCCTATCCGGCCGGTTCTCTCTCAACCTGGGAGATGCGTCCAACCTGCATGGGTTCTGGTGGAGCCAGCGAGGATAAAGGTGGAGACTCGGAGCTGGAATCCCCCCCGATAGGAGCTAGGGTGAGGGTCTACGGTTGAGTTTCTCTCTCTCAGGACCGTGGTCTATGCGTGAAGCCAACTTTGATAAGGGACTCGAGGTTGGTTTCCGGTGGGTTCCCCGAGTGGCAGTTCATTTTGGATGGTGTTCAGATAAGACGCCTTCAAAAACCACATTGTGAGCGGCCTCGTCGTTCGCAGCCACTTGCTGCTTGCCACAGTGCGGAACTGGACTGGCATAGTCCGTCACGCTGCCCGCCGGATCTTGGCGGAGGAGTCAGGAGCTGTTTGGCTGAGGTCAGGGCCGTTGGTAGGACCTTGAAACACTCGCTTGAATTCTCAGCAAAGGTAGAGTAAGCTGGCAAACAGCAGGGGACTTTGGGCATCCCACAACAGCAGTAGCCCAGGCTAGGGCTTTTTTCCCGACAGCAGGGTGATGATATATGCTATCTTGGACCGCGGTCGGTGGAAACGACCGATGGTTGCAGCTCAAAGGAGAGAGAACATTGGTGAACAAACCGCCTTACAACACTCGGATTCGCCCATGAGGAACCGTTGGGGAGTGCCGTAAGACGAGGTCAGCCAGGGGGTTAAACTGCCGAGGGGCCATTGAATCTGATGACTGGAGCAGAAGCGGTTTGCGGGGAAAGTAATCCGAAATCTGCTTTATGGAAGTCCAGCATTTCTGGACAGAAGTTGAGAATTGTCTAGCCATTAAGGCCCTTGCTGAAACCAGAGCAGCTTCGGGCGTTGGAACTAGTCCCTCGTGGTGGGACAGCATGGCAAAAAGATCCTGGGTACATGGCTGCTCTGGGTTTCATTATAATGGGCTCAGTGGTTTCTGTCAGGACCCGGTGCGAGAAACATCACTATAATCGTCAGAACCCAGAAGATGAGGCAGACACAGCAGTAGCTAGCGATAGTGGTTTAATAAAGAAAAATCTCAGGCAAAGAAAACTAAATCGACAATGTCCCAAAAATAAAGAACAAAAGGCACAAAATGGAAAATCCTCCAAAATACAAAAGAAACATTCACAAAGTGGTTAAAAACAGCACGGGAAAAACAAACCTCAAAAAGGACTCTCAAATAATACACCAAGAACTAAACCAGAGAAACCTCTGGAAAATCCAACAAAGAGAAATCTCTGATAAAAGGCTTCTTGGGCTGGGGCCTGGGTGCTAACTTACAAACACTGAGCAAGGAACAAAGGAAACACAGGGTTAACATACTAACAAGGGAATGACCTACAGGTGCAAAAATAATTAGAGCAAGAAAACAAAAGTACAAAAGGTGCAATGGGGACATCTAAGTGAACCAAAACCCGAACATGTCTTGCCAAAAAGCCTGACAGTTCTCTCTGGCTACCGCATGGCAAGCGGTACCGGAGCGCCAAGTCTAGGTCCAAAAGGCTTCTAAACAGCTTATACCCCCAAGCCATAAGACTCCTGAACAGCTTAAATCAAATGCTTAACCCAGGCTATTTGCATTGCCCCCCCCCCCCCCCCACGCTGGCTGCTACTCTTGTTATTATCTATGCATAGCCACTTTAATAACTCTAACCTACATGTACATAATTACCTCAATTGGCCTCGACACTGGTGCCCGCACATTGACACATTGACTCTGTAATGCGTACCCCTGTATATAGCCCGCTATTGTTATTTACTGCTGCTCTTTAATTATTTGTTATTCTTATCTCTTACTTTTTGGTATTTTCTTAAAACTGCATTGTTGGTTAAGGGCTTGTAAGTAAGCATTACACTGTAAGKTCTACACCTGTTGTATTTGGCGCGTTTGACAAATACAATTTGATTTGATTTGAAGAACTTCCGGAGGACGTCCTTTAACCTATCAGCGCTCTTGCAGCATGAACTGACATGTTGTCCACCCAATCAAAGGATCAGAGAATTAATCATGTAGCATAAGCTACAGCTAGCTAGCACTGCAGTGCATAACATGTGGTAAGCTGATTCAAAGGATGAGAAAGATTATGGTTGAACAGTTTTGAACAAATACATTTCTTCAAAAATGAAGGAGAAGCAAGAGAGATATTTTGTCATTTTTTTCGATTTCTCTTTAATTTACTTAGCTAGTAAATACAGCTAACTAGTTTAGCCTGGCTCAAACACCCGGCTCAAACAGAGGGATGCTATGTTAGCTAGCTGGCTATGACTATCCAACACTGGAACTCTTCCAAGTCAAGTTAAGCTTTTGGTTTTACAAATGTATTTTGCCACCGGGGCCCGCCAGTATAACTGCTAAACTGCTTACTGACTGTACACTGTACTGCTTGACTGTAGCGGGTTTACTAATGCGTTAGTTCTATTAGCTATGTTGACTATGAGGTTACTTTAGCTGATACGATGTAGGCTGTGTGTAGCGGGCAGCGGTTAGGATATAGTTCGGCTTGGCAAGTWTTTTTTGCCTGGTCAGAGACGGCTGATGAGTTGTGCATCGAAGTCTACATGTGAAGGGAAAACGTGAGAGGAGGAGAGCACGTAGATGCGAGAAGGAATACAATATGGCTGCTATGAAAGTGAACTGTGTTTACGTGTAATCAGGGGTGTATTCATTCCGCCGATTCTGTTGGAAAACATTTCGTAAACGGAAGCAAGCGGGACGAAACGTGGATATACGTACCTGAATTTGGCTAGTAGAAACTCTAATTTGCAACTGTTGAACTAATGATTACACTGTCTGTCACCTCAAAATTTTCTCTCGACCTGTGTGCACCTACGTTGTAAACTTTCATTCATAGGCTAGGTTGTAGCAACCTCATGATGGGTATAGGGAAAATCTGAGTATCATGTAGTAGCCAAAACCTATCGATGTTACATTGAACTGGGTGAATGAAATATGAATGAAAATCATCCAATATGCTGTAATAGAAATAAAGCCATGTTCCTAAAAATATATATAATCCTCCCTCATCTTAAACGGCACCGACCACCACTGGTATGGTAGTAAGTGCCAGGCGCACTGATTGATTTGAGTGTGTCCAGAACTGCAATGCTACTGGGGTTATCATGCTCAACAGTTTCCCGTGTGTATCAGGAATGGTCCGCCACCAAAGGACATCCAGCAAACTCGACACAACTGAGGGAAGCATTGGAGTGTCCATTGGCCAGCATCCCTGTGGAATGCTTACAACACCTTGTAGAGTCCAYCCCCCTACGAATTRAGGCTGTTCACAGGGCAAAAGGGAGCGCAACTCAATATTAGGAAGGTGTTCCTAATGTGTTGTCCAATCAGTGTATATTTGGCCTTGTGTTTTAGGTTATTGTCCTGCTGAAAGGTGAATTTGTCTCACAGTTTCTGTTGGAAAGCAGATTGAACCAAGTTTTCCTCTATGCATGCCAGCAAAGCCACTACACAACACTAAACAATAYGTTAATTGCACTATAACGGTGACAAAATGGTGCCCACAAACTGTTAGGCCCTACATAAAGCTGTCACAACAGCAGTCCCAGCACTTTACCACTGTTACACCTGGCTATCAGCAGAGCCTTGTCTGGCTGTGAAACATTCATTCATTTACTGCCTTTTAAAAAACCATAGCTGATATGGATGACTTGCTTCAGCAAATGTGGTTTCTACTGTCAGTTGAGATGTACAAACTATGGCATAAGGGGGCGACAAGCGGATAAGAGGCAATCCGTAATTTCGAATAAGACATTAATGAACGAGCTAGGACAGACGTAGTCAATATAATTATTTGTTCAACACTTTTGAAATGTACAGCGACAGAATTCAGAACATGGGCTGTTCTTTCATTGTTCTTCCTGTACACCAAGTCAGAACTGTATGATAAATAAAGGGGCCATATAAACAGACAATGAAGCACTCCATAGCACTCCATAGCGTCACGTATAGTTTGCCTTTTTCTTGTTTTGTGCGTTTCACAAATAAAAAGATGTGGAACCCATATCACGCTGCACCTTGGTCAGAATGTTATTTCGACGATCGTGACAGTGGGCACATTTTGTCATCAAACTTTGTCATCAAAGTCTGGCATTCTCTGGATTTATGGTGCTTTCAAGACAATTGGGAACTCGGAAAAAAACAAGGTTGAATCATGATGACGTCAGTGATCTTCAGGTCGTAGCTGTAGGAGGCCCGAGTTCCCGACTTACAATTCTGAGTTGGATGACCGTTCAAAATGTTTTTTTCCCAGTCGGAGCTAGTTTTTTCCCAAGTTCCCATTTGTCTTGAACTCACTGAAGACAGATTTCCCAGTTCTGAGTTTTATCTATAATTTCTCTTCATTATTTCTCTTCATTTGACAAGGATTTAAAAGGATTTGCTAGTAGATTGTCGACTTGATTAATAATGATGACTGCTRGCTAAGATTTTGAAAGTATGATGTTGACATGATCAGTCCAGTCAAAGCTACTCTACATGTAACGTGATTTGACGTCATTTTATCTGTGGGCAATGACCTTGAGTCTTTTTGGAATGGCACTTCTAATGTAACTCAATGGCAGCACCCAAGGGGCTTGAATTTTGAGCTCTACCCTTAAATTTGGCAGTGATGTAGTGTCCCCATGAGTGACAGAACACTGAGCCAATCACGGCGSAACTAGAGAACCTTACCAACCCCTACGCTTCGTATTTTGTCCCACCACCACCACAGAAAGCACTGAGCTAGGCTGAAACACCTGCATTTTGGAGCTGCCTTACTCAAGAAAGCAAAAAAGAGACCATGTTTGTATGGAGGCTTTATTAACTCAATTATTAAAAATATATTTTATTACATTGTTTGCAAACTGATATGTGACAGGTATTAATGTCAAAATAACATGCMATTYTTTATTTTATTTGCTCTGCCCCACCTGTCCTGAATGGCGGATCATCACTGTTCAGGACATAACGTTTTTTTCTTAGCAATTTTTTGGGCAGTTTTACTTAGTGCCTTATTGCAAACAGGATGCATGTTTTGGAATATTTTTATTCTGTACAGGCTGAGTGTATTGATACACCATCCAAGTGTAATTAATAACTTCACCATGCTCAAAGATTTTAATTATTATTTTCACCCATCTAACAATGGTGCCTTTTGCAAGGCATTGGAAAACCGCCCTGGTCTTTGTGGTTAAATCTGTGTTCCCTGCTCGACTGAGGGACCTTACAGATAATTGTATGTGTAGGGCAAAGAGAAGAGGAAGTCATTAAAAAAACATGTTACACTATTATTGCATACTGAGTGAGTCCATGAAACGTATTATGTGACTTGTTAAGTACATTTTTACTCCTGAACTTATTTAGGCTTGCCATAACAAAGGAGTTGAATAGTTATTGACTCAAGACATTTCAGCTTTTAATTCTCTATTCAATTGAAAAAAATGTGAAAATCAGAATTACACTTTGACATGATGTGGTATTGTGTGTAAGCCAGTGACACAAAATCTAAATTGAATAAATGTTTAATTCAGGTTATAACACAACAAAATGTCAAAAAAGTCAACAGGTGTAAATACTTTCTGAAAACAATGTATATGATTTGCACAAATTACTTAAACTGAGTAAAGATGGCTCTGTTAGCTCAGTTGGTTGGAGCAAGGTGCTTGCTTCTTGCATGGGCCACATAATTGCTCAAAGGGTCAATTTAATGACTATACTATGTTATTATTACTTCTAATGAGTTCCCTAAGTWAAAGTTAAGCACTAGACCTTTTCTCTGTTGAGGAATAAGCAATAMTTATGAACATGATGCATTATGACAATGGCATGAAATTAATTTATCCCTTGAGATATTTGGAAAAAGGAAATGCCTCTGTTTAGCATCATGGTGGTGCTATGCTGAAAAATGTATAAAAATCCACAACCCATCCCTCCCAAACCTTTACTGTCACGCCCTGACCGTAGAGATCCTTTTTATGTCTCTATTTTGGTTGGTCAGGGTGTGAGTTTGGGTGGGCATTACAGTATATGTCTGGTGTTCTATGTTGTCCTTGTTTTGTATTTGTGTGTGTTTGGCCTGGTATGGTTCTCAATCAGAGGCAGCTGTCTATCGTTGTCTCTGATTGAGAATCATACTTAGGTAGCCTGTTCCCACCTGTGTTTGTGGGTGGTTGTTTCCTGTTTASTGTTTGTTTCACCTTTCAGGACTGTTCGTTTGTCGTGTTTGTTGTTTTGTCAAGTGTTGCGTATTTTATTAAATAATATGAACACTTACCACGYTGCACCTTGATCCTCTTCTCCTTCTCCCGACGAYGTTCGTTACATTTAMKTTCTCCATCAGAGRACAAGTTGAKGTTAGTTCATGACTTCTTATTCATCTTTGGGATCCAGTATATTGTCATGAATTGTTGTTCTGTGTGCATATCAAGTTTTTGTTTTCTTCAAAATTTCAGATTTGCAAACATTGACCATTCCTCAAGCAGGCCACACTGAAAAATGCAGAATCTGACCGACCTTCCAGGCAATGCCATCAACTCACATAAGAGCCTGTCTGTAATAATCAAGGTGTGTGTGGTGATCCCTTTCTTCTGCATCTTTCTCTACTGCATCGTGGTCATGCTGCACACATTTGCCTCCCACAGACAGTTCCTGACCAACTCCCGATACATCCTGTTTGCCTTACACGCTGATCAATGACATCTGCTATCTCCTATCCTCTGTCCTCCTCTTCCTCTTCATTGTTGGCACGTGAAGTACGCTATGTCTACTGTGCCCTCTACTCTTCTTTCTCCACCGCCACCTTCCACAACACCCCTCTGATCCTGGCAGCTATGTCCCTGGAGCGCTACGTGGCCATCTTCTATCCTCTGCAGTGCCCAGCCGCCTGGCACGCTGACCTTATCTGGATCATCATCCTGAGCCTGTGGCTGGTCAGCTGCATCCTGCCCATTGTGGACTTCTTTCTGGGAGAGCCTCAGCCTGGCGTGATCGTCCTCTCCACCCTGGTGCTTCCTTAGCCCGCTCATCTATGGCCTGAGAGATGAGAGCTTGAGGAGCTACGTGATGGGAGATGTACTGTGCTGCTCACACAAACACAGGTTCAGGGTCAAGGGTCAGGGTCAGCCCCAGAGCCCCGGCCACCACACAGACACTGGGTCAGGGTCAGCCCCAGAGCCAAATCCATATTTTTATTTGAGTCTGTATATTAGTCAATTAAAATATCTCAAAAGAGTAAAACCCTGGCTGGATGAAAGGGGTGTCTTTAAAAAAAAAAGTTTTCTTCAAACACAGAAGCTTACTTTGGGATTGAGAAGATTGCTTTACAATGTGAAAAGACTTTGACAAACAGTAAACTGGAACACTAGATGTCACTATAATTCCAAACTTGTCAAGTTGTGGGCATGTTGCTGGTGCAMAGACTGTAACTTGAGCCACMGGGCTAGATGAATGTGCGCCCATAGGAAGACATGCAGTCTCTTTGGCAAAATAAAAAATATTGATATTGAAAGCAATAAGGGTTAGATTATTTGATATTCAGAGAGTTATTATAAAACCATTTAATGAGACTAATATATGTAGAGTGGAAAGCCGGAGGGACTGAGCACATTAACACATAATAATTCCAAAGTGCAAACTGTTGCTATAAAGTTGGAGCAAAACCAGTTTTCCTAATTACTATACCTACCTACTGTAACATGAATGTTCATTAATCATGCAACTTTATGTATGAGATTGTTATTAATAAATTAACAAGCATTCTCAAACATTCCTCCTGATGACAGATGATGTGAAGTAATGACTGCTCATATCTCAGCTGTCAGAGCGGCTCGAGCTCTGCTGAGATAGAACATTGGGGGAGAATCACACAGAATGGCAGGACCGGCCAAGCGCAGCTTTCCTAACGTAGGACAGATTTGAGTCAATTTAAGAAACTGATATAAATGTTATAATTTTACAGCAAGACCACGATGGAGATTAGAGTCGACCAAAAATCTGCTGCAAGTTTAGGCAACATTTACATTTCAAACTTCATCCAGGACATAATGTGCGTGCAAAATGCTATATTATTTCAAATCCATTTACAAAGTCTGTGTTATAATCAATATGATTTCGATTCCATTATCTTTRGTGAGATGTATACGTCCTTATTGAACGTCAAACAAGCCATGAATGTTGAAAGCCAACTTATTGATAATTTAGAAACTTATATCGAACAYGATTCGGAGAGACTTTGAAGACATCAAAAGGTGAGTGACAGTTGGATAGATACAGTGGTGTAAAGTACTTAAGTTGTATTTTACTTAAGTCATTTTTGGGGTTTCTCTAATTTACTATTTATCTTTTTGACAACTTTTAGTTTTGCTCCACTACATTCCTAGAGCGGACTCACTAAACACAAATGCATTGTTTGTAAATRATGTCTCTGTGTTGGAGTGTGCCCCTCACTATCCGTAAATTAAAATAACAAGGAAATCATACAGTCTGGTTTGCTTAATATAAAGAATGTGAAATGATTGATACTTTTACTTTTTACCTTTATTATATTCCGCTCCATACAATTTCATGATACTATTATCTTCTAGGTAACTCTAGAAGGAACTTAACATTAGTAATTAATAAAATATACTATTAGCCTATCATGAACTCAAAATGCATTCTAGGGGCAGGTTGATTTCCATGGAAAGCCTCATGCATATATCATTGCATGGTTGTCTCCCCCTTGTCCATCTATCATGGTATTACCGTAGGGTGAAGTATTCTCTCTAACTTATAACGAAGAGCCTTACTCTTTCTGCAAGTTTTCTGCAAAGGTTTCAGACTTGCACAGTGAGGTGTACAATGGACCATCAGCTGCTATGGCAAACCCTTTGGTGGCGTTCACTCTTATCAAGCTCTTGCAGTCCGTGTGGCTGAATCTAGTCTATAGTGATGAAGCACAAGAGAACACCAAATGTTATGTCCCTTTTAAAAACACACCTTGT
Organism: Salvelinus sp. IW2-2015; assembly: GCF_002910315.2. Classification (NCBI taxonomy): domain Eukaryota; kingdom Metazoa; phylum Chordata; class Actinopteri; order Salmoniformes; family Salmonidae; genus Salvelinus; species Salvelinus sp. IW2-2015. Next base: position 319,489 of record NW_019957542.1, on the reverse strand, counting down.
CATTATAACTGATATCCCCACTTGGTGCCTGAGGGGCTACATGAGGGGAAATGTCCTGCACTGCTCACACAGACACAGGGTCAGGATCAGCCCCMGAGCCCCGGCCACCAAGCCCAGGGTCAAATGAACTGGTACACAAGCAGAGCCACTGGTCAAATCAATGACTTTATTTGTGTCACGATCGTTGTAAGAACATTCGGACCAAAGCGCAGCGTGATATGGGTTCCACATATTTATTGAAGTGAAAGTGGCCTGGGAACTGTCGCTGGAAGCTCTGGCCTGGGGACCGTCGCCGGAAGCTCTGGACTGTGAATGCGCACTGGAGGCCGAGTGCGTGGAGCCAGTACAGGTGGCACCGGACTGGTGACACGCACCTCAGGGCGAGTGCGGGAGCAGGCACAGGACTTACCGGACTGGGAAGGCGCACTGGAGGCCTAGTGTGTGGCGCCGGCACAGGTGGTACCAGACTGGTGACACACACTTCAGGGCGAGTGCGAGGAGCAGGCACAGGACGTACCGGACTGGGAAGGCGCACTGGAGGCCTAGTGTGTGGAGCCGGCACAGGTGGTACTGGACTGGTGACACACACTTCAGGGCGAGTGCGAGGAGCAGGCACAGGACGTACCGGACTGGGAAGGCGCACTGGAGGCCTAGTGCGTGGATTCGGCACAGGTGATACCGGACTGGTGACACACACTTCAGGGCAAGTGCGAGGAGCACAGGACGTACAGGGCTGGGGAGGCGTACTGGAGACCTGGTGCGTGGAGCCGGCACAGATTTTACCAGACTGATAGCATGCTCCTCAGGACGAGTTTCATGTCCGTTGTCTATTAAATGTTCTCCCTGTACCTGCTTCTTGTCTCCAGTGTCGATCCTTACAGAATGCTGACACCAAAATTGGAAGCATCAGGGTGGGTTTGTTTTTTTGTTGGTGACGTCGGGTCCGGATGCCGTCACCGATGGAACCGKGGGTGCCTCAGCTAGCTCGTCGGGCTTCCACGCCGGCTCGAGAGGTTTTCTTGCCCCGGTGGGCTCGGCAGGCGCCCAACCCACGTCATGTTGCAGCCGGCCATCAGGCCCCCACGCCTCAGCCGGTTCGCCAGGCTCCCACGCCTCTGCAGGTTCGTCAGGCTTCTAAGTCCCAGCCGGCTTGTCCAGCGCCCATGCCTCGGCCAGCCCGTCAGGCTCACCCAGGTGGGACTCCGGGTGGCGCCCCTAGAGGGGAGGGTACTTCCCTTTGTTGATTGCCCCATCTATAATTGTCTGCTCCCCCATTTGTTCCCTGTGTCAGCATTGATGTCGTTATTTTGTCCCCTGTCCAGATGCTGTTCCTGTCCTGTTTCATGTCCGTTGTCTATTAAATGTTCTCCCTGTACCTGCTTCCTGTCTTCAGCGTTGATCCTCACAATAATTAGTGCCACGTTCTACCCTAGGAACATCATTCAAATAACCTCAATACATAAAAAGAAATGGTCACTCGAAATGAATGTATGAGAGAGACCGTGTTTTGATGCTGCCTTTTACATGCAGGCCAACTTTTGGGATTTACTATTATTAAGAGAACACTAGTTATAGTTTCCAAATTTCTCATTAAATATAAATCACATTTAGCCTAGAATTCATACAGTACTTCATGAAAGGGACGAGAGCATGCATCTGTGTTTGAATGTGTACCTAATTAAGAGCCCGGGGTATCCACTACTGCGTTACACACTACTACACTCCACTGCTCACAGGTAGACAGATATCCATACTTCTTGGTCAGATTACCACAATATTTACACACAATACATAATGTTTACTGTAATCTGTGTTTTACTCCTAGTGAATGCCACACAGTCCCCTGTAAACATTATGGAAAAAGTTATATAATCCCAGAAGATTAGTGTTCGTGAATTACGTAGGTATWTGGTTAGTTTAAATATAGGGACGAGGTGTATTGGAAGATTCACGACAACATTCCTTTGAGAAACCCTTCATAAATTAATTTCTCTATAAAGACTTTCTTTATAAAGACATAGCACTCTGTCAGTAGATCTTTGCTTGAAGACCGAATAGGAGAATTACCATTTAGCAGTGTGCTACTGCTATGCTATGAAAGTAATCTGCCATATTTAAACTTGTATCCTATAACCAACAAGACACAATGCATCAGATTCTGACAAAATTACATTTATTTTCCTGGAACAGAGGTTTTAGATTTTATCTAAGATTTGAAATGTATTTAAAGATGTCAATATTTGACACTTAAATGTAAATGTTTATATTGTTTCTATGAAATACTGCATACTGTATAATACATTTTCATTGTTTTTTACAGATATGTCTGACAACGTTACAGCTACAGGTGGTAGCAGCTCCTCTCTGTGACGGGTTAATGAGASGGTTGTAATAATCCAGGTCGTAATAGTCCAGGTCCTGAATGCCATCTTTATTTACATCATCTGCTTGATCATCTTCACCGTCTTCAAAAAGGACAAACACACGCTATATCTTCTTCGCTCACACACTGCTGATTGACTGCCTGTACTTAATAGTGGCTAACATCTTGCTCCTACTTAGTTTCTTTGCAGTCCCCATGCAAGTTGCAGTGTGTATTATCATCTGTGTGTTTATGAGTGTATTGACCTTTGCCACGCCRCTGACTCTGACAGCCATGAGCCTGGAGCGSTATGTGGCCATCTGCATGCCTCTGCGCCACGGAGAGCTCTCCACTGTACGCAGAGCCATTCACTGCATCCTACTCATCCACAGCATCAGCGCCATACAGTCCATCATAATGGTCTCCATCTTTCTTGCCTCAGTACCTCTGGGGTTTTACACTCCGGACAAGCAGTGCTCAGTGGAGATGCTTGTTGTACATAGGTGGCAGGGTCACATTAGATCAGCAGTAAGTCAGTTCTACTTTCTGGTCATGTCCATCACCATTGTGTTTGCCTATGCTAGAATAGTAGCAGTTGCTAAAGAGGCATCATCAGACAGTAAGAAATCTTCCTCTAAAAGTCGTAAAATGGTGATCCTCCACGCCATCCAGCTGTGATGCCCAATCATCTAGGCGGCTATCTTGCAGATTCATTTCAGAATTTTTATTAATGTAAGGTACTTTGATTATATTGTTTTTATTCTGGACCCACGATGTCTGAGTCCGCTTGTCTATGGCCTAAGGGATGAAAAGTTTTTATGTATTTTGTGGATTGAAACAGAGAATATTTGTTGATATTTAAATAGCTGATTATATGAAAAGACATCACTTACTGGAACAGGTTAACAGAGATGTTTTGTTGTATTGCATGATGTACTCACTAATAATGGCTTTACTGTTTCAGATTTGGATATATAAAACATGATTGCTACAGCATGTAACAAGGTATTGGATTTATTTATCACATGATCTTGTGGTATTGAAATGCACTTTTCTTTGTCAAGTCCTCAGACAATGATGTACTGTGTTAATGTATTGGTATATATGCACAGCTCTGTTAAATGCACTTGTGTATGTTTTTAGGTCTACACCATCAATAATTATATGCATTGCAGTGAAATGTGTTCTTCCCCCCCAAAATGTCATAACATAAACCGTGTACAGTGCCTTCGGAAAGTATTCAGATCCCTTGACTTTATCCACGTTGTTACGTTACAGCCTTATTCTAAAATTGATTCAATAGTTTTTTCCCCTCATCAAGCTACACCCAATACCTCCTAATGATAAAGCAAAAACAGGTTTTTAGACATTTTTGCAAATGTATTAAAAACAAAAAACTTAAACATGACATTAACATAAATATTCAGACCCTTTACTCAGTACTTTGTTGAAGCACCTTTGGCAGCGATTACAGCATTGAGTCTTCTTGGGTCTGATGCTACAAGCTTGGCACACCTGTATTTGGGGAGTTCCATCCATTATTCTCTGCAGATCCTCTCAAGCGCTGTCAGGTTGGATGGGGAGCATCGCTGAACAGCTATTTTCAGGTCTCCAGAGATGTTCGGTGGGGTTCAAGTCCGGGCTCTGGCTGGGCCCCTCAAGGACATTCAGAGACTTGTCCCGAAGCCATTCCTGCATTGTCTTGGTTGTGTGCTTAGGGTCGTTGTCCTGTTGGAAGGTGAACCTTCACCCCAGTCTGAGGTCCTGAGCGCTCTGGAGCAGGTTTTCATCAAGGATCTCCCTGTTCTTTGCTCCGTTCAACTTTCCCTCGATCCTGACTAGTCTCCAAGTCCCTGCCGCTGAAAAACATCCCACAGCATGATGCTGTCACCACCATGCTTCACCGTAGGGATGGTGCCAGGTTTCCTCTAGACGTGACGGTTGGCTTTCAGGCCAAAGAGTTCCATCTTGGTTTCATCAGACCAGAAAATCTTGTTTCTCATGGTCTGAGATTCTTTAGCTGCCTTTTGGCAAAMTCCAAGCAGATGTCATCTGCCTTTTACTGAGGAGTGACTTCCGTCTGGCCACTCTACAATAAAGACCTGATTGGTGGAGTACTGCAGAGATGGTTGTCCTTCTGGAAGTTTCTCCCATCTCCATAGAGGAACTCTAGAGCTCTGTCAGTGTGACCATCGGGTTCTTGGTCACCTCCCTGACCAAGGCCCTTCTCCCCCGATTGCTCAGTTTGGCTGGGCAGCCAGCTCTAGGAAGAGTCTTGGTCGTTCCAAACTTCTTTCCTCTAAGAATGATGGAGGCCACTGTGTTCTTGGGGACCTTCAATGCTGCAGACATATTTTGGTACCCTTCCCCAGATCTGTGCCTCAACAAAATCCTGTCTCGGAGCTTCTATGGACAATTCCTTCAACCTCATGACTTGGTTTTTGCTGTGACATGCACTGTAATTGCAGGACTTTATATAGACATGTTTGTGCCTTTCCAAATCATGTCCAATCAATAGAATTTACCACAGGTTATCGCGACTCAGGATATGACCCAGATCCAGACACCGGAGGCCGATAGTAATAGTTCTCAAATGATTTATTAGAAACACGAGGCAGGAAAGGGCAGGTCGAGGGCAGGCAGAGGTTTGTGATCAGGTCCAAGTCAGGCAGGTACAGGACAGCATGCAGGCTCGGGGTCAGGGCTGGCAGGATGGTCTAGGAAACAGAACTAGAGAAACAGGAAGGCGGGAGAGAACGCTGGTAAGACCTGACAAGACAAGACAAACTGGCAACAGACAAACAGAGAACACAGGTATTAATACACAGGGGATAATGGGAAGATGGGCGACACCTGGAGGGGGGTGGAGACAGGCACAAAGACAGGTGAAACAGATCAGGGTGTGACACAGGTGGGCTCCAATCAAGTTGTAGAAACATCTCAAGGATGATCAATGGAAACAGGCTGTGCCTGTGCTCAATATTGAGTCTCAAAGCAAAGGGTCTCAATACTTACATAAATAAGGTATAGTATTTCTGTTTTTTATTTTTAATACATTTGCTAAAATAAAAAAATAAAAACAGTTTTCGCTTTGTCATTATGGGGTATTGTGTGTAGATTTCTCAGTTTTGATATTTTTAATACATTTTATAATAAGGCTGTAACGTAACAAATTGTGGAAAAAGTCTAGGGGTCTGAATACTTTCCGAAGGCACTGCATGTTATGATGACTTGATCAGGAGAATAATAAAATACCCCAGTTCCTCCCAAGAAAACCTGCAAGGAAATCAAATATTTACTGTACTAGATTCTCATAAAGTGCACTTGATTTGATCTTTAGGCCAGTAACCCCACCAGGCCTCTACAGTGGTAGGGGAAACACTAACATGTCTCAATTAACCTGTTTCCCGGTTAGAGGCCCAATGCGGCACAATTGTGTAATAAGTGAAGAGTATCCTCCCCTGGCATAAAAAATAAGGAATTTTAACAGCTAAGTGCATGAATTTGATGCGCTTTGATATGAACATTGAGAGATTAGAACATTGAGAGATTACATATTTTTCAGGTAACTTGTCTCTTGTGTATCCTCCTCTCTCGTCCTGTCCTGTTTGTAAAAAGTGTAAAAAGCCCAAAATTGTTTTAATAGTAATTTCACAGGCTTTTTCACCTCACCGAATGCACTGTATATTGTCATTAAATTTTCTGTGTGCATATCAAAGCGTTGTTTTCCTCAACATTTCAGATTTGCAGACATAGACCATTCCTCAAGCAGGCCACACTGAAAAATGCAGAATCTGACCGACCTTCCAGGCAATGCCATCAACTCACATAAGAGCCTGTCTGATAATCAAGGTGTGTGTGGTGAWCCCTTTCTTCTGCATCTTTCTCTACTGCATCGTGGTCATGCTGCACACATTTGCCTCCCACAGACAGTTCCTGGACAACTCCCGATACATCCTGTTTGCCTACACGCTGATCAATGACACTCTGCAKCTCCTATCCTCTGTCCTCCTCTTCCTCTTCATTGTTGGCAACGTGAAGTWYGCTATCGTCTRCTGTGCCCCTCTACWCTTCTTCTCCACYGCCACCTTCCACAACACCCCTCTGATCCTGGCAGCTATGTCCCTGGAGCGCTACGTGGCCATCTTCTATCCTCTGCAGTGCCCAGCCGCCTGGCACGCTGACCGTATCTGGATCATCATCCTGAGCCTGTGGCTGGTCAGCTGCATCCTGCCCATTGTGGACTTCTTTCTGGGAGAGCCTCAGCCTGGCGTGATCGTCCTCTCCACCCTGGTGCTCTGCAGAACCATGGTCCTCAACTCGTCCCCAATCCAGACGCTGTTCAAGGTGTTGCTCAACGGGCTGTTCTTCGCTGTGTTGGCGGCCATCATCATGTTCACCTACATGAGGATCCTGCTGGAGACCAGGAAGATGSGTCAGGACCGGGCGTCGGTGACCAAGGCCATACATCAGTGCTGCTYCAAGGTTTTCAGCTGCTSCTGTGCATKATCGGCTTCACCCACTCGGTCTTAGAGAGCCTCATCAGTATGCACGCTGGTTGGCTGGTCGAGCACATCACCTTCAAGTACTTCTGCTTCATTTTGCTGCCCCGCTTCCTCAGCCCAATTATCTACCGCCTGAGAGATGAGAGCCTGTCCTGTGCTGCTCACACAAACACAGGATCAGTCCCAGAGGCCCGGCCACCAAGCCCAGGGTCAAAATAACTGGTCCCGAAGTGGAACCACTGGTTAAATCAATGTTTTTATTTGAATTTGTACAGACTAGTAGCCTGTTTTATGTTAAAAAGAGTAAAACCCTGGCTGGATGACAGCCATAATGTCATTATAAAGCGGTTGTCTTTTAACACTTATATTTGTTGGTTGCTATCTAACAAAACTGTACATTTTTCTTGAAACAGAGAGGCTTGCTTTGGAATAGAGAAGATTTCTTCACAATTTGAAAAGACTTTCAGAAACCGTAAACTCGTACGCTAGGTGTCACTGTAATTCCAAATTTATCAAGAGGTGCAGCTTGGGTCACCGCACTAGCAGTGGTGGAGRAAGTACTAAATTGTCATACTTGAGTAAAAGTAAAGATACCTKAATAGAAAATGACTGAAKTAAAAGTAAAGTTACTGTAGATTCTATTCGATTARATAGATTGAAAATGTACGTTAAACATCATAGCATAGTTGAAAGATATGTGTTGCGTAGAAACATGAAGTGGGTGGCCAGCAGAGATAGATKGGATGGGCTGAGGGAAGCTGAGGGTTGGTATGTGGAATTGAGACAAGTGGGAGTGGAGTTGCTGTGTGAGAGAGATAATGAGGGTCAAAAGATAAAGGRAAAAWAWTAGTCAAAATAAAACATAATAAAAGTATATTTGAATGACACTAAGTGGCAGTGTTTTTACAACTAATGMCGGTTTGCCTGAGGCTGATGCCGTGCAGGTGTTTGTACACATGCATATACACACRCTCTCATTCAAATAAACACATACAAGAACACACACATACATGTAATAGTGCCAGACATGCACACAAACATATACAGTTGGCATTGCTGTTATGATTTCAGTTGTCCTTGATGTCCTTTGTTTTAAATGTATTTTTTTACATTGTTTGCTGTTTTCTTCTATCTTTACCTTTTTTCTCTTTAGTTCTTCTCTTGGTTGTTGGTGCATTGGGGGTTCTTGGGGGTGGGGAATGGAATTAATTGTATTTTTTACAATTACAATCCGGGGGGGACTGTGGGAGGGGTCTCGAATGGTTGAGGGACAGCTATTGGGGAACTGTGGGGGGATCTTGGAGGGTTCGGGTGTCACAAGATTGTGATCATGAAAAAGGAAACTATAACATATATTTTATATCACTATCATGCACACGCACCCTTTCTCTGCGGAAAGACTGATACGTGTTTGATCGTGTCTTGATGCTGTATTGTTTGTCCTTCATGTTCTAATACTTTAATGTTACCCCTTCCTTGTGTTTTTTGTAATAAAAAATAAAAAATAAATAAAATAAAAAGTAAAGTTACCCAGTAAACTACCTTTTGAGTAAAAGTCTAAAAGTACATGGTTTTAAATATACTTAACTATCAAAAGTAAATGGAATTGCTCAAATGTACTTAAGTATCAAAAGTAAAAGTATAAATCATTTCAAATTCCTTAAATTAAGCAAACCAGAAGGCACAACTAAAACATTTTTTTTATTGAGAGATGGCCAGGGGCACACTACAACACTCAGACATMATTTACAAACAAAGCATTTGTTCTTAGTGAGTCAGCCAGATCAGAGGCAGTAGGGATGACCAGGGATRTTCTCTTGATAAGTGTGTGAATTGGACCATTTTCCTGTCAAAATGTAACGAGTACTTTTGGGTGTCAGGGAAAATGTATGGAGTAAAAAGTACATTATTTTCTTTAGGAATGTAGAGAAGTAAAATTTGCCAAAAATCTAAATAGTAAAGTACAGATACACMAAAAAACTACTTAAATAGTACGTTATAGTACTTGTACATAAGTACTTTWCACCACTGCGCACTGGATGAATGTGTGCCCATAGGAAGACGGTCAGTTTCTTTGGCGAAATAAGAACACTGATATCTAAAGCAGTAAGGGTTAGATTATTTGATATTCAGAGTTGTTATAAAATCATTTAATTAGACTAATATATGTTGAGTAGAATGCAGGGACTGGGCACATTTACGCATGACAATTCCAAAGGGAAACTGTTGCAATACATTTTGAGCAAATCCAAATCCTAAAATACCTAATGTAATACGATTGTTCATTAATCATGCAACTTCATATATGAGATTGTTATTGTTGAACCATTCCTCTTGATGACAGATGATGTGAAGGGGTGAAAGCTGATCTCTCAGGTGTGAGCAGCACGCATTGTTGAGAAAGAACATTGCGGAGAATCACACAGAACCGCAGGACCGAGCTAAACTTTCCCGTAGGGCAGGTTTGAGTGGTTTCAAACAAGAAACTGCGCTACATTTAATACATTTAAAGCAAGACCCATTGATAGAGATTATATAGTTGCCTAGGCAACTTTTTAAACGTCATCGAAGGCATCATACGCGCGCAAAATGCAAAATTATTTCAAATCCATTTACTCAGTCTGTGTTATAATCAATATGATTTTGATACCATTATCTTTTGGTGAGATGTATACGTCATTATTGAACGTCAAACAAGCCATCATTGTTGAAAGACAACTTATTGATMATTTAGAAACTTATATTGAACACGAATCGGAGAGACTTGAAGACATCAAAAGGTGAGTRACAGACAGGGAACGTTGTCATGATGCACGTGTKCTTGATAGCTTATCACTCATTTATGTTGTAGGCTTAATTATTAAGGTTTAGAGTGTGTGGTTTTAGAAAGAGAGAGAACAAATATTGCTAAATAATTGTGTCTAAAAATTWGTAAGCTATATGTTTGGGCTATGTGTTCTTTATTGTATGTTGTTCCATATAATTTCACGATAGGCTACGATTATCTTCATACTTAGGCCTTTGTATTCCTTCAGAACATATGCCATTGATGAATCACCTCCATCCTTTAGGTAACTTTAGAGGGAACTTAACATTATAATGACTAATTACTAATGTTAAGTTCCTTCTAAAACCTATCAAAACTCAAGATGCGTTCTATACTGATTTAGGGGCAGTTTGATTTCAATGTAAAACCTCATGCATATATCATTGCATGGTTGTCTCCCCCCTGTCCATCTACCATGGTATCACCATAGGGTGATATTCTCTCTAAACCTTTAGCACTTATAGACTCTTTCTGCAGGTTTTATGCAAAGGTGTCAGAATTGCACAGTGAGGTGTACAATGGACCATCAGCTGTTATGGCAAACCCCTTGGTGGYGTTTACTCTTATCAAGCGCTTGCAGTCCGAGTGGATTAATCTGATCTACAGTGATGAAGCACAAGAGAACACCCAAGGTTGTTTCCCTTTATGACTCTCTTTAAAAACAAATCTGGTCCTTACAACTGACATAACCTGGGACATAAGTTTGACAAAGGTCCATCACCACTTTTTGTGTTCTGTCGCCACCCCACCCCCACTCGCTCCCCCCGTGTTGTGTTTCAGCCTTCAGGTCCGGGTACGAGGAGGTGGAGGAGGAGGGAAGCTTGCCAAAACTGGAGGACCTTCAGGGGGCGGCCAATGGGTTGATGAGACTGCAGGATGTGTATGCCCTTCAAGTGGGGGGACTTGTGAGAGGTCACTTCCAGAGGATCACTAACGGCAACCCCATTGACATCTACAGTCCCACAATATCTGTTCTTCTTTCTGGGGATGACTGCTTCCTGGTTGGGAAGGTAAGCCACCAATAACTCACCCATTTAATCATTGGCTGCACATGATTCTCCACCCTTCTCCTCTTGCACACTGTCTCATATAGATCTAACAATGATGAAAGCTCCCTATGGTTACACAAATCCCACACGTAAGCTGAACAGGCATAAGCACTTCTTCATTCCCATGTCCATCATACCTGAACGTCAATAGTACGCCACTGACTAAGGGAATGTACAATATGTATTACTTACAGTATGTGGCTTTATGAGAAGTGTGTATGATAAGGGTAATGTGCAATGTATGTGTTGTGTTGAGTGTGTAATGTACAKTGTCTTTTGGGTCCTGGTCAAAAGTAGTGCACAATAAAGGGAATAGGGTGACATTTGGAGACATTTGGAAGACGGACAAAGTCTTCCTCCTGATGAGTCACTCCTCAATGGATCCTACTGTTTATGTACAGTGGCACTGTGTGGGAGAGACAGTATGGAAAATACATCATATCTGTTTAGGGAAGTCTAAGAATGTGGAGTAAGGGCCTTTGCCTTCACTTGTGCTAACACCAGGATTATCTGACTGTGACCATGTGTAAACAGATGCTCCGTTTGGCATGTTGCATGCAGTAATAGTTCGTCAACTGCACTTTTGTGGTGGCTAAAACCTAGTTGTTAAAACCAGCAGGGTTATCTAAGGGTTAGCTATATTTGCCACGTTTCCAGGGCCCGTACAAAGCCTCAGCCACCATCAACAATCATAGTAGTACATTTACTTTACGTCGCTCTCTCTTCTCTACAGCTCTAGATGTGAGAGAATGATATTTACAATGCTGAAAAGGTGTTTACTCTTTCCTTCCAACATATATTTTGAGTATGGTGTATGACTGTTCAGGAAAAGAATGTGTCTCAATTTGTCATTATGAAAGCTTTCTGTTGTTTTCTAATGCTAACATCCTGTTGTTGTATCGTAGGTTGCCTATGAGCTGGAGGACTACTACCACTCAGTGCCGTGGCTGGAGGAGTCAGTGCGTCTTTTCCGAAGGGCGGGGGGGGAATGGAGCCCAGAGAATGAGGGAACTCTGGAAGATGCTCTGGATCACCTGGCCTTCTCTCACTTCAAGGTGTGTCTATGTTGCACATAGAAATACAAGTTATTTTGATTTTGAATGTGATTCTTTATAAAATAGACCTACTGGTTGAAAATAGTATTTGTGGACAGATGTGATTCTTTCAGCATTTTGTTGACCAAATGTTACTTTTTTGTTTTGCTTCAGACAGGAAACATCTCCTATGCACTGAGTCTCTCTCAGGAGTTGTTGAACCATGGTAAGCCTGTCTAGTTAAAGCATCCCACTATAGAGTGGCCTGGGGTGGTCCAGCGGTCTAAACTGCTGCCTCTGGATCGCACATAGTATGTTCCGTTGCGAGCATGGGTTTTACTCCGACCCACTTCCTTTCTCTTTATCCTGTCCAATAAAAATAACATTCTGAAAAAGGAGTGGGACTGCCCCAATCCATAAAAAAACATCCCACTACATATATCATTGTCACCATCTGCTTTGTATATCAGCCTATTTCCCCATACGGTAGCTGAACCCTGAAGTACTATATACTTACTGTGCATAATGCAGACGTGGACCTGGACCTTACAATTCAGGCCTCCTTTTAATAATACTACGTACATTGACCAGGAAAACATCTGTACTGCTCGTTTGTTTCTATTTTACCAACTGGACGTTGTGATTTGTTTCTCCAAACTCATGGTATCATATTGATGGTATTAACATGATTCCCTTCCTGAAGATCCCATGAACAGGAGAGTTTTGAAGAATGTAGAGAAGTATGAGCGACTGCTTGTTGACAATCCACCATCACTGAGCGCTGACACTGGGTTGAAGAGGCCCAACACCACCTATCTACGGACAAGGAACACCTACGAGAGACTGTGTCGGACACAGGGCACTCCGGTATACTCATCTATGATATTGTAATCTCCTCCACCCAGCCGGCTATATGCGGTAGCAATTGAGCGATACATTTGCTTTTAGAAATGCTCCAAACAGCAACTGAAATCATACTGTCCTTTTACATGTACGACACCACATGAGCCACCATATGTGGAAAACTAAGACTTGGCTACATTCTGGAGCTCATAGAGAACGAAAATATTTTTTAAGTTCTGAGGATGAAAAGAAAATACTGCTGCTTTCTTCCCATGTTTCGGATCCAGTAATGACTTCAGATGCCCTTCTCTCCTCACAGCCAATGCGTTATGAAAACCCCCGGCTGTTCTGTGACTATTTCAACAATGACAGTCCTGGGCTACTACTGCAGCCAATCAGACGGGAGGTGCTGAGCCTGCAGCCGTATGTGGTCCTCTACCACAGCTTCATCACTGACTCAGAGGCAGAGCGCATCAGGGACCTCGCCCAGACAGGGGTGAGTGTCTATCTACTGTCATGGTGTCGCCCCTTTTACTCAGAAAAGGCCTATCAGGGCAGTATGTATCAAGCATCTCGGATAAGAAGTGTTGATCTAGGATCCAGTCCTCCCTGTCCAGTCTTATTCATTATGATCTTAAAGGCTAAATGGATCCTAACTCAGCCATCCAACTCTGTGACGCTTGATGCATATGGCCCCAGATTCCATTGTCATAACATTGATTCTGATTACCACATTCACTTTCCAAGTCCATTCAAAATGATGAGTGTCTTTTAAATAACATAACTGATAGAAGAGACCGTCCTGTGTCATGATTAGTTGTTGCGCATATGAAGCATTATTAAATGCGTTACCATGTCAACGGCCTATTGTAACGATAGTCTATATCGTCCTYCTCATCGGACGAGGAGAGGCGAGAAGGATCGGACCAATACGCAGAGTGGTTAGTTTCCATAGTGATTTAATATACACGAAAACAAATATGCGATACAAAATAACCAAAATGAAACTACTGTTACCGTCCCGTGTGGCGGAACACTAACAAGGAACAAACACCCACAAAACACACGTGAAACCCCGGCTGCCTAAGTATGATTCTCAATCAGGGACAACGATTGACAGCTGCCTCTGATTGAGAATCATACCAGGCCGAACACACAAAACCCCAACATAGAAAACAACACATAGACAACCCACCCAACTCACGCCCTGACCATACTAAATAAATACAAAACAAGAGAAAACAGGTCAGGAACGTGACACCTATTTTATGACTCCATGTCACGTTCCTGACCTGTTTTCTGTTAGTTTTATGTGTTAGTTGGTCAGGACGTGAGTTTGGGTGGGCATTCTATGCCCACCAGAACTAATCCAGAACTGCCCCTCAGTCCAGAGCTGTCTCTCTGTCCGGAGCTGCCCTTCAGTCCGGAGTTGCCCCTCTATCCTAAGCTACCTCTTTATCCTGAGCTATCTCTCTATCCTGATCTATCCCTCTGTCCTGAGCTACCTCTCTGTCCTGAGCTACCTGGTCCCGGAGCTGTCCTTTATCTTGGTGTTGTCCCTTAAATTAGGTGGGGGAAATAAGAGGGTGGTCATGATAGGGGGTAGACGTAAGCTGGGATTGACTATGGTGGGGTGGGGACCTCGTCCAGAGCCTGAGCCACCACCGTGGTCAGATACCCACCCAGACCCTCCCCTAGACTTTCTGCTGGTGCGCCCGGAGTTCGCACCTTGAGGGGGGGGTTATGTCACGTTCCTGACCTGTTTTCTGTTAGTTTTATGTGTTAGTTGGTCAGGACGTGAGTTTGGGTGGGCATTCTATGTTGTCTGTTTCTATGTTGGTTTAAGGGTTGCCTGGTATGGCTCTCAATTAGAGGCAGGTGTTTGGCGTTCCTCTAATTGAGAGTCATATTTAGGTAGGTTGTTTCACAGTGTTCGTTGTGGGTGGTTGTTCCTGTGTTGTGTATATGTTTGCACCATACGGGACTGTTTGCGGTTTGTTCGTTTTATGTAGTCTGTTCCTGTTCATTGCGTTCTTCACGTTATATGTAAGTTCGTCGTTCAGGTCTGTCTGCATCATTTATTTGTTTTGTTTAGTTTGTTTTTTCGTCGTGTTCAATAAATCATGTCATTTCACTAGCTGCGCTTGGTTCGATCACTATCCTCCTCTTCGGATGAGGAGGAGGAAAACCGTTACAGAACCACCACCAATCCAGAACCAAGCAGCGTAATGTGAGCAACGGGAAGTATACAGGACTTGTGGAGTTGGGAGCAAGTATTTAACGGAGAAGGACCATGGGCTAAAGTGAATCACCGTCATGGGAACAGCTGGAGCAGCTGGAGAGCGGAGGAAAGAGAGAGAGGAACCGGCGTTATGAGGGGAAGCTTGCACGGAAGCCCGAAAAGCCCGTGAGTAACACCCAAAATTTCTTGGGTGGGGCTAAGAGGTAGTGGGCCAAGGGCAGGTAGGAGACCTGCGCCCACTTCCAGGCTAACCGTGGAGAGCGGGAGTACGGGCAGACGCCGTGTTACGCAGTAGAGCGCATGGTGTCTCCTGTACGTGTGCATAGCCCGGTGCGGGTTATTCCACCTCCCCGCACTGGTAGGGCTAGATTGGGCATTGAGCCAGGTGTCATGAGGCCGGCTCAACGCGTCTGGTCTCCAGTGCGTTCCTCGGGCCGGCAACATGGCACCTGCCTTAGCATGGTTTCCCCGGTTCGCTACATAGCCCGGTGCGGGTTATTCCACCTCCCCGCACTGGTCGGGCGACGGGAGCATTCAACCAGGTAAGGTTGGGCAGGCTCAATGCTCAAGAGAGCCAGTACGCCTGCACGGTCCGGTATTTCCGGCGCTACTCTCGCCAGCCCAGTACCACCAGTGCCTCCACTACGCACCAGGTTTCCAGTGCTTCTCCAGAGCCCTGTTCCTCCTCCACGCACTCTCCTATGGTGCGTGTATCCAGTTCGGTGCCTCCAGTTCCGGCACCACGCACTAAGCCTCCTGTGCGTCTCCAGAGCCCTGTACGCACTGTTCCTTCTCCCGTCCTCGCTGATGTGCGTGCACTCAGCCGGTGTCACAGTGCCGGTACCGACGCACCAGGCCTATAGTGCGCTTCGAGAGGTCAGTGTGCCCTGTCCCTGTCCCCGCACTAGGCTTGAGTGCGTGTCTCCAGTCCGGTGCCTCCAGTTCCGGCACCACGTACCAGGCCTACAGTGCGTCTCAGCGGCCAGAGTCTGCCGTCTGCCCAACGGCGCCTGAACTGTCCCTCTGCCATGAGCCTGCAAAGCTGCCCCCGCCCATGAGCCTACAGAGCCTTCGCAGACAGGAGCAGCCAAAGCTTCCGCTAGAGCGATCAGTCTGAGCATCGTCCCACGCATCTGGCACGTTCTCCAGCCGCCATCTGAGCACATCCGTCTCCCCGCGCCATTAGAGCCATCCGTCTCCCGCGCCATTAGCACCCGTCTCCCAGCGGCCATTAGAGCCATCCGTCTGTCCGAGCCATTAGAGCCGCCGTCTGTCCCGAGCCGTCAGAGCCGATAGTCAGTCAGGAGCCGCTAGAGCCATTCGCAGACTGGATCTGCAGAGCGCCAACCAGACTGGATCTGCCAGAGCCGCAACAGCGGATCGAGCCCAACAGAAGGATCTGCCAGAGCCGCCAACAGACAGGATCTGCCAGAGCCGCCAACCAGACAGGTCTGCCAGAGCCGCCAACCAGACAGGATCTGCAGAGCCGCCAACCAGACAGATCTGCCAGAGCGCAACCAGACAGGATTCGCCAGAGCCGCAACCAGACAGGATCTGCCAGAGCCGTCAGCGAGCCATGACCGTCCAGAGCCGTCAGCCTGACATGAGCGTCCAGAGCCGTCAGCCGCATGGCGTCCAGACGCGGCAGTCAGCCATGAGCTGCCCTCAGCCAGAAGCGGCTAGTAATCCAGAATGCCCCTAGTCAGAGTGTCTGCTCTTGTCGGAGCTGCCCTTCAGTCCGGAGTTGCCCCTCTATCCTAAGCTACCTCTTTATCCTGAGCTATCTCTCTATCCTGATCTATCCCTCTGTCCTGAGCTACCTCTCTGTCCTGAGCTACCTGGTCCCGGAGCTGTCCTTTATCTTGGTGTTGTCCCTTAAATTAGGTGGGGGAAATAAGAGGGTGGTCATGATAGGGGGTAGACGTAAGCTGGGATTGACTATGGTGGGGTGGGGACCTCGTCCAGAGCCTGAGCCACCACCGTGGTCAGATRCCCACCCAGACCCTCCCCTAGACTTTCTGCTGGTGCGCCCGGAGTTCGCACCTTGAGGGGGGGGTTATGTCACGTTCCTGACCTGTTTTCTGTTAGTTTTATGTGTTAGTTGGTCAGGACGTGAGTTTGGGTGGGCATTCTATGTTGTCTGTTTCTATGTTGGTTTAAGGGTTGCCTGGTATGGCTCTCAATTAGAGGCAGGTGTTTGGCGTTCCTCTAATTGAGAGTCATATTTAGGTAGGTTGTTTCACAGTGTTCGTTGTGGGTGGTTGTCTCCTGTGTCTGTGTATATGTTTGCACCATACGGGACTGTTTGCGGTTTGTTCGTTTTATGTAGTCTGTTCCTGTTCATTGCGTTCACGTTATATGTAAGTTCGTCGTTCAGGTCTGTCTGCATCATTTATTTGTTTTGTTTGTTTATGCAAGTTTAGTTAGTTTTTTCGTCGTGTTCAATAAATCATGTCATTTCACTACGCTGCGCCTTGGTTCGATCACTACTCCTCCTCTTCGGATGAAGAGGAGGAGGAAAACCGTTACACTCCAGTAAAGATCGTGTAGAAGAGTGACTCTACACACAGAACACTGTTCGTTTTGGCTCTGCTGGGATAACGGTTATTTTAGGAAATTTCCAACCTGCTTTTTTCCCCTGGGGTCTGGCTGCTTAGACTACCACTGATGTCCTAGTTTATCACCCAAGTCATAGTTACAGCTTAGATTACATTGGCAGGCTATGATAGGATTTTCATCATATAGTAATCTTTCTATTCTTGCATGTTTGTGATCTCAAATACTTCATCTATCAAGGGCTTTAGAAAGGCTCAGTCTCTGTTCTGTGACCTGGTTGCAATATTTACAAATATTAACAAATAAGTGATAATGCCTGAGAAGCCGGTGTTTGTTGGATATATTGGCACCGGTGTTAGGCCCGAGAACAAGCCGGCAAACAGTGCCAATATATCCAACAAACACCGGCTTTGAGGACATAATCACTTTTATTCAACTGGTTACCAGCATATTCAAATAATGATTGACATATTTTCATTAAAAAACGTTATTTTGATGAATTTATTCGTACGATTTCATCCTTCCACAAGATATAGTCCCGACACAAATCTAGGGTTGCTAGAGACGCGACCCTTTCGTTCGTTCTTTTTGTTCTGTATCTATGGACGCGACCCAGTCGTTCGTTCTAAGTGTTCAATTGCCATACAGAATAACAACAGTAGCTGCATTTGTTTAAGCTGTTTTCTAGTGACGTTTATTTGGATACATCCATAACAATGAGCTAATGAGCCACGATTTTGCCTGGCATAGAAAATGTGCTCTCTCGTTAGGACACTGTTGTTTAGAAGAGCTAGCCAACAACATAGCTAACACAATCACTTCAAACTGAAGCTGGAAAGACTGCAAACTAGTTGCACTTCGTTTCGTTTGACCTTTTTCAATTGATACTTCTTTGTATTCATCTATAAAAACGATGCCAGCTGATTCATGATTTAGACTGGCTGAGAAACGCTGCCTGCCTCTCTCTCTCTCTCGTCTCGACTCCCGACCCCTACACGTTCATTACATTACTGTTGGACAGTTGGAGATCGAATTTGAATATTGAAACAATGACAGTGAGGTTTATACAAATCTCCGCTGTTGAAAACTAAATATTAGTCTAGAAGAAATGTGAGATAATGTCTAGATTCTTTTTGTAGTGGAGATCAAGTTTATAACTTCCCTGCCTGGGCTGATGAGACAGTGGATTGCGCAGTCAGATGGAACAGAGTAAATGGGCATTTAAACGTCATAGATTTAGCCGGTGGCAATTTGTGGAATAGACACCAGCTGGAATGCGCTTTTAACTAATCAGTATTCAGGATTAGACCCACCCGTTGTATAAAATCTGATAATGCATGCCAAAAAGAGCTGAAATTTGTCCATCAAGCTGGTTTGAAAGAATAACTTCTGTCACGCCCTGACCTTAATTATCTCTGTTTTCTTTATTATTTTGGTTAGGTCAGTGTGTGACGAGGGTGGGTATGCTAGTTTTGTATTGTCTAGGTTTTTTTGTATGTCTAGGGGTTTTGGTAGTCTAGGTATATGTATGTCTATGGTTGCCTGAATTGGTTCCCAATCATAGGCAGCTGTTTATCGTTGTCTCTGATTGGGGATCATATTTAGGTTGCCATTTTCCCTTTTGGTTTTGTGGATTCTTGATCTATGTTTAGTTGCCTGTCTGCACTATCCATATTAGCTTCATGGTTCGTTTTGTTATTTTGTTCGTTTGTTCAGTGTTCGTTCTTTTAATAAAGAAGAATGTACGCTTACCACGTTGCGCCTTGGTCTCCTCCTTAGGACGGCAGTGACAACCTCTGAGTCTGCGTTGTACTGATGGGCTAATTTTAATGACTGGAATGGAATTAATGGAACGGTATCAAACACAAACATATGGAAACAACGTTTGACTTCGCTCCGTTTATTCAATTTCAGCCATTACAATGAGACTGTCCTCCTACAACTCCTCCCACTAGCGTCCATTGGCTGTCTCAGTTTTTCTGGCGACATTCTGTAACCCAAATTATCTCCTAGATTTTGGGATGTTTTGGCATTGTTCAACAGGTTTTCCACCCCTTCTTCAAATTAAAATCCCTCCACTCATTATGTCAACATTTCATGGCGCTCTGGTGGGTTGATTAAAACCAGGCCTGGCCTGTCTCAAATGGCACCCTATTCCCTATATAGTGCACTACAAAAGTAGCACACTATATAGGGAATAGGGTGCCATTTGGGACTTGCAGCTGGAGTATTAGTCATTTGGAGCCTGGAGCACATGCAGTACTCCTTGCCCTGAGCACATAGACACATACATCATTGCCTGAGCATTGGTATTCAGGTGTTCATGCTTCGCTCCAAGGGTTTACTATTAGCTGTCTAGTTCAAAGTATTTAGAGAGGGTGTAGATAGAAATGGCAGTCAAAGTTACTGCTGTATAAAATGATTGAGTATTGAACGTTTTCTTTCTTTTTGTGCCATAAGTTAAGGAGATCTGTGGTGGCATCTGGAGAGGAACAGGCTACTGCAGAGTATCGCATCAGCAAGAGGTATTACTATCAGAAACATGTCACTATTAAATGTATAGTTTACAGTTCCTTTTCATAACACTGAAAGCAGTAATAAAAGCACCAGCAGAACAATGCACCCTCACAGCAACCAGTGAATATACTGTATAACACTATGAAATGCTTGGGCTAATTTTATGGTGCACATGTGATTTTCAGGCTTATTAGTTATAACATGTAATGTATGATAGTTAACTGTGGGATAAACTTTAACCTTTGAATGGAAAGTAGCTGAACACCTCTGGAACCTACAGTATCAGTGGAAGGTGAAGTGTACATTATTGTTTTACATCAGGTAGCACGACGAGTCAATCTGCATTGATCGGTTGAGGACTGCACATCAAGTAGGAATGACGCCACCTGTCAGAAGACAGAGTGTACATAACATCAGGTCGAGCTCAAACCAAGACAGTAACATTATCTGTATTATGAGAGTTTGTGTTTTGTTTTTCAGTGCATGGCTAAAGAACACAGCCCACCCTATCATTGGGAGGCTGGACCAGAGAATCACCTTGCTCACAAGTCTCAATGTGCAGCCTCCGTATGCAGAGTACCTCCAAGTGGTGAACTATGGGATTGGAGGACACTATGAACCTCATTTTGACCATGCAACGGTGAGTGGGTTTCTCTATCTTTAGAACAGTACATCTTGAATAAACCCTACATTTACTAAATTAATTAACACTTCATGCAATAGTGAACCCTCATTTTGTGTGTTAGTGTTGAGTGATGGGCTTGTGTCCCAAACGTCACCCTATTTCCTAGTACAGGGGTTCCTAAACTTTTACACTCTTCACCCTTCCAGCATATTATTTTAATTTAACTAGTCAGTTAAGAACCAAATTCTTATTTACAATGACAGCCTAGGAACAATGGGTTAACTGCCTTGTTCAGGGGCAGAACGACAGACTTTTACCTTGTCAGCTTGGGGATTCGATCTAGCAACCTTTCGGTTACCCAACGCTCTATTCACTAGGCTACCTGTCACCCCCCCTGCATTGGGGAACGTCCCGCCCCCCTGTGCGCGCCACGTCTATTTATATGGGCACAAGCCCTGTTCATTCCACAAACTGCTCACACCCCTCTTGCTGGCGGAGAGAACATTTTGCAGGTTTAAAGCTTATTTTCTGTAATTATACACATTTTGTCATGGCTGTAGAGAACATTTTGCCGTTTTAAAGGAAATTTTCTGGCAATTCTATAGATTTTGCCATGTCTAATGTGTATTCGTGTGATATTTGAGTGACTCGAACATTAATCCAAAATCTATGGACTAAAAAACCTAGCTACAAAACGTCAGCTGACATGGGCTAGTTGATCTGAAAATTTTTGACAAGATATAAATAGCTCTCTAAGGTCTGCAATAACTGACATGACAACTTATTTTGGGGAGGGGGACCCTCGCTCCACTGTTTGGGAACCACTGCCCTAGTACACTACTTTTGACCAGGGCTCATAGTTCTCTGGTCGAAAGTAGTGCTCTGTACAGGGAAATAGGGTGCCATTTGAGACGTAGCCATGGTAAGGACATGATATATTTATGTGTACTATGTTCTACATGTAACCAGTCAGCATCAAGCCCCCTTTTTAGGCTCAACACTGGGAATCGAGTGGCAACCTTCATGATATACGTACGTGTTTTATCTTGTTATCCTGTTATGTGCATGCTTGTCTCATTTGTGGATATACAGTAAAGGCATCTTTGGAGATACTGTACGCTATATCGCTTCAATCAGAATTAGAATTCAGTATTTTCTTATTGAAATTGCAATGAGATGTCAAACTTCAAGTTAAGGTGGTATGAAAAAGAATGTCTGCTTGTGAGATTTGGACAAACTCCACACTCCTTATTCCGGCATGGATGGCTTTTCTTTTACGTGCGCACAGTGGCTAGACTAGACACAACTCAGTGAGAATGTTGTCATCCTCCACAGCTCAGTTCTGTGGACGCAGGTGGGTCCACAGCCTTCATCCACRCTAACTTTAGCGTTCCTGTTGTGGAGGTAAATGCACTGCTCACATCAGCTGCTGGCTAAACTTGTTCTGTGTCCCAAATGGCACCCTATTCCCTACAGAGTGCACTATTTGTTACCAGTCTGTTTGTCAAAAGTAGTGCACTCTATAGGTAATAGGATTCTATTTTGGACATGGGCTTTACCTTCTTGTTTACCCATCAAAATTGCTTCAAGCCAGAACACATACCCTCCTAAACCTTCACCCTGTGCATGTGTTAATATGGCATCAAGAATAATAAGAGATTCTTTCCTCAGAAAGGTCACATCATTTCTTAAGATGTTTGGAGTAGGACTGTTCTTATGACAGTAGGCCTGATGAGTAAAGAGGAGCCATAGGCAGTGTCCCAAGTGGCACCCAATTCTCTTTATAGTGTACTACTTTTGACCAGGGCCCTGGTGTGGTGTTTGGTTTAATAAATGAGCTGCTGTTGAAAAGACACAGGACCTCACTAGGTTTTAACCTATCAATCTGGATTTTATTGAGGTTTCACTTCCTATCCTCAAGTGTTCCTATCCTCAAAATATCTCTCTCACTGGGCACCTTTTCCCTCGTATCAATGTCAAATATGTTGTACTTGGAGCACAGCTATGCACGTGGGATTTTAACATACATATATATACAACATTTAATTTTCATTGAGGTACAATGGCTTAGGATTGTCAAGTAGAGGAGGAGACCATACAAATTCCAGGCACGATAGTGGCCCACAAGATCCAGAAATGTTTTGTTCCAATGTTTTTAGTGACACATTTCCAATGTCTCTTGTGTTCCAGAATGCTGCCCTCTTCTGGTGGAACCTCCATCGGAACGGTCAAGGAGATGGGGACACTCTGCATGCTGGCTGCCCTGTCCTTGTTGGGGACAAATGGGGTAAGAGGCTTTAATGAGACAACCGGGAACTCCACATAGTTCCTATAGAAAAACACACAGGTACAGTGAGCAGTGTCAGATGTGGAAAGCTAAGGACCCTACGTCTATTCCAGTAGCCCCTGCCTGTCATACTGAAGTCACAGCAGGAGCCTGGGGCCACATCTGCACTGCATTATACAGATAGAGTTGGGGACAATATAGAGAAGAGGTCAGGCACTGAGCACAGCTCTGGGATGCTAAACATGTGGGCCTCCATTCCACATTTAACTCTATCCTGGATCCCACAGTCAGTGACAAGGCTAAAGGAAACGCAGAGGGGAATCAGTCATTATGTGAGTGGCTGCATCTGAGAGACACTTAAACGAGAAAGTATATACTTTTTATTTTTTATTTTACTGTGTGTTCATGTATTTGAACTAAGATTATAACAAGGCCCCATTTCCCATTATTGACTGCCTCGCCTGGTTCACTAACTACTTCTCAGATAGAGTTCAGTGTGTCAAATCGGAGGGCCTGTTGTCCGGACCTCTGGCAGTCTCTATGGGGGTGCCACAGCGTTCAATTCTCAGGCCGACTCTCTTCTCTGTATACATCAATGGTGTCGCTCTTGCGACACCATTCTTTGACGCAAAGAATGGTGTCGCATTCTTTCTCTCTACGCAGACCATTCTACGCAGACGACACCATTCTGTATACATCTGGCCCTTCTTTGGACACTGTGTTAACAAACCTCCAAACGAGCTTCAACGCCATACAACACTCTTTCCGTGGCCTCCAACTGCTCTTAAATGCTAGTAAAACGAAATGCATGCTCTTCAACCGTTCGCTGCCCGCACCCGCCCGCCCGACTAGCATCACTACTCTGGACGGTTCTGACTTAGAATATGTGGACAACTATAAATACCTAGGTGTCTGGCTAGACTGTAAACTCTCCTTCCAGACTTACATTAAGCATCTCCAATCCAAAGTTAAATCTAGAATCGGCTTTTTATTTCGCGACAAAGCCTCCTTCACTCATGCTGCCAAACATACCCTCGTAAAACTGACTATCCTACCGATCCTTGACTTCGGCGATGTCATTTACAAAATAGCCTCCAACATTCTACTCAGCAAATTGGATGCAGTCCATCACAGTGGCATCCGTTTCGTCACCAAAGCCCCATATACTACCCACCACTGCGACCTGTATGCTCACGTTGGCTGGCCCTCACTACATATTCGTCGCCAAACCCACTGGCTCCAGGTCGTCTATAAGTCTTTGCTAGGTAAAGCTCCGCCTTATCTCAGCTCACTGGTCACCATAGCAACACCCACCCGTAGCACATGCTCCAGCAGGTATATTTCACTGGTCATCCCCAAAGCCAACACCTACTTTGGCTGCCTTTCCTTCCAGTTCTCTGCTGCCAATGACTGGCACGAATTGCAAAAATCACTGAAGTTGGAGACTTGTATCTCCCTCACTAACTTTAAGCGTCAGCTTACCGATCGCTGCAGCTGTACACAGCCCATCAGTAAATAGCCCATCCAACCAACTACCTACCTCATCCCCGTAATTGTTTTTGTTTTTCTGCTCTTTTGCACACCAGTATTTCTACTTGCACATCCTCATCTGCACATATATCACTCCAGTGTAAATTGCTAAATTCTATTGGCCTATTTATTGCCTTACCTCCTTACTTCATTTGTTCACACTGTATACAGATTTTTTTATATTGTGTTAATGACCGTACGTTTGTTTATGTGTAACTCTGTGTTGTTTTTGTCGCACTGCTTTGCTTTATCTTGGCCAGGTCATAGTTGTAAATGAGAACTTGTTCTCAACTGGCCTACCTGGTTAAATAAAGGTGAAATAAAAAAATAAAAAATTAAAGTAAAAAAATTGATGGCTCTATACAAGGGATCTATATAAAAATGTGTGTCTACACTTTTTGGGGATTTTAATGTCAGTGAATATTTAACAACTCTTTTTTACACACCTATATATTATATTTTATGTTTATTTGACTACTCTGTGACATACACTACTAACACATACTCTCTGTTGTCCATGCCCTGTTCCAGTGGCTAACAAATGGATCCATGAGCACGGCCAGGAGTTCCAGAGACGCTGCAGCCCAAATCCTGAGGAGTGAGAAGAGAGAAAGCAGCTGCTGGGACCGCTTGGAGTACAAGAACCAGCCTCCACAATGGAGCCGTGCGCGCCACGCAGGCAGAGAGGGAGGGAACGAGAGAGGGAGCAAGAGAGAGCATGCGAGAGCGCTTGAGGCTGGGGGAGGGGAAGGCAGCCAAAGAGCAGCCTGCATCTGTGATTGGAGCTTCAGGCACAAGGGAACGAGGAGCACAGACACTGCTGGAGGGGGATGGAATGGCAGGGGGCTGACTTGGTTTTGGGAAGGAGGAGGTGGTGGTGGGGGAGGAGGGCATTTGGCAATCAGCCCCAAAGGCAGAGTGGCCTCTTGCTCCTACTCCCCAGTCAGTCCCTGCTGGAGCAGAGAGAGCGAGAGAGGCCTCTACACTCACACACTGGGCTGGTTTCAGTTAACGCTGCTAGGCTGTTTGTCAGTTTGTTTGAAAATAAATGTAAAAATAAGTATAATGCAGCCTTTTGAAAACTGATGCACTGAATCTGTCAGGATACGCTTCACACGGACTGATCTCATTAGCACAGCGCTGATCTTTACCATTAGAATTGAGTTAGAATTATATTTCTCTAACCATCTCACACCTTAAGAATGTAGTTAAGAGCAGCGCTGTGATTGAGGAAAAAGGTTATTGTGACTTTTTCCCATTCATGCTGTCAGTTCAGGAAACCAAAGGAGATGAGGTAGTAGTCTCTCCCACTGAGCGGCTTGCTGACATTTGGTGTGCTCTCTATTGCTCATCTCCTTGTAGCTAATGGGGTGCATATGAGTCAAACCTGTTGTGTCTTCTAGCTCCCATTCAGAGGCATAATTAATTAGTCATGGTCTGTAAAACAGATGATTGGATGAATGCATCTGCTTTAGTACTCTGACCTCACTACAAATCCTGGGTATCTAGCTGCATACCAGCCAGCCAAAATATGTGTTTGTATGTAGGTCAAAACACCTCTGAAAAGAGTGCATACCAGCTTTCACACCTAGTCTATGAGCGAGTGAGGAGTGAAATGTACTGTAGGCTCCCTCTCTTTGGGCTGGGTGCTGCCTTTTGAGTGACAGGGACTGTTGAAGGGAGAGGGGTTCAACAAGGATAATATCTCTGCCTGCTGGGATGTAAGGAAGTATTCCCTCCGGTACACAACCCCGTACCACCCCTACCCTTTACACACACACACCACACACAGATACAAACACAGAGGTCGTATACTACAGGAATGCTACATTCTCCCAGCTGCATTCCTTAACAGTAGACCTTGACTGTTCCCCCTGGAGTGGATTGACAGGAGGCCCATGTTTGATAAAATGCATGGAGGATGAAGGTTATGCCTTTGGCGTTTCTCCAACCAAGAACATTTTTTTCTATGGAATTCTCAAACTTTATGATTTCAAAATAAATAACTTCAACAAAAATATGTGTCTGCCTCATTACTAAGCAGTTAAAACAAAACATACAAAAAATAATATTTACTATGCGTACATTCCGCAGACTATTTATAGTTGACCTGTCTAAAATGTGAGCACAGGACACGTACAGTTGAAGTCGGACGTTTACATACACCTTAGCCAAATACATTTAAACTCAGTTTTTTCACATTTCCTGACATTTAATCCTAGTAAAAATTCCCTGTCTTAGGTCAGTTAGGATCATCACTTTATTTTAAGAATGTGAAATGTCAGAATAATAGCAGATAATTATTATTTCAGCTTTTATTTCTTTCATCACATTCCCAGTGGGTCAGAAGTTTACATACACTCAATTAATATTTGATAGCATTGCCTATAAATTGTTTAACTTAGGTCAAACGTTTCAGGTAGCCTTCCACAATAAGTTGGGTGAATTTTGGCCCATTCCTCCTGACAGAGCTGGTGTAACTGAGTCAGGTTTGTAGGCCTCCTTGTTAGCACACACTTTTTCAGTTCTGCCCACAAATGTTCTATAGGATTGAGGTCAGGGCTTTGTGATGGGCACTCCAATACCTTGACTTTGTTGTCCTTAAGCCATTTTGCCACAACTTTGGAAGTATGCTTGGGGTCATTGTCCATTTGGAAGACCCATTTGCTACCAAGCGTTAACTTCCTGACTGATGTCTTGAGCGGTTTCTTCAATATATCCACATAATTTTCCTACCTCATGATGCCATCTCTTTTGTGAAATGCACTAGTCCCTCCTGCAGCATAGCACCCCCACAACATGATGCTGCCACCCCCGTGCTTCACGGTTGGGATGGTGTTCTTCGGCTTGCAAGCATCCCCGTTTTTCCTCCAAACATAACGATGGTCATTGTGGCCAAACAGTTCTATTTTTGTTTCATCAGACCAGAGGACATTTCTCCAAAAAGTACGATCTTTGTCATCATGTGCAGTTGCAAACCGTAGTCTGGCTTTAGGACTAGTTTTACTGTGGATATAGATACTTTTGTACCTGCTTCCTCCAGCATTTTCACAAGGTCCTTTGCTGTTGTTCTGGGATTGATTTGCACTTTTCGCACCAAAGTACGTTCATCTATAGGAGACAGAACGCGTCTCCTTCCTGAGCGGTATGACGGCTGCGTGGTCCCATGGTGTTTATACTTGTGTACTATTGTTTGTACAGATGAACGTGGTACCTTCAGGCGTTTGGAAATTGCTCCCAAGGATGAACCAGACTTGTGGAGGTCTACAATTCTTTTCTGAGGTCTTGGCTGTTTTCTTTTGATTTTCCCATGATGTCAAGAAAAGGGGCACTGAGTTTGAAGGTAGGCCTTGAAATACATCCACAGGTACACCTCCAATTGACTCAAATTATGTCAATTAGCCTATCAGAAGCTTCTAAAGCCATGACATAATTTTCTGGAATTTTCCAAGCTGTTTAAAGGCACAGTCAACTTAGTGTATGTAAACTTCTGACCCACTGGAATTGTGATACAGTGAATTATAAGTGAAATATTCTGTCTGTAAACAATTGTTGGAAAAATGACTTGTGTCATGCACAAAGTAGATGTCCTAACCGACTTGCCAAAACTATAGTTTGTTAACAAGAAATTTGTGGAGTGGTTGAAAAACTAGTTTTAATGACTCCAACCTAAGTGTGTGTAAACTTCCGACTTCAACTGTATGGTGCTATTGTATTTCAACCAAGTTGCAAGCGTCCACTCGGGCTGTGGAGAATTGTTCTTATGCACACACATACAGTCGTTGCCAAAAGTGTTGAGAATGACACAAATATTAATTTTCAGAAAGTCTGCTGCCTCAGTTTGTATGATGGCAATTTGCATATACTACAGAATGTTATGAAGAGTGATCAGATGAATTGCAATTAATTGCAAAGTCCCTCTTTGCCATGCAAATGAACTGAATCCCCCCCCAAAAAATTCCACTGCATTTCAGCCCTGCCACAAAAGGACCAGCTGACATCATGTCAGTGATTCTGTCGTTAACACAGGTGTGAGTGTTGACGAGGACAAAGCTGGAGATCACTCTGTCATGCTGATTGAGTTCGAATAACAGACTGGAAGCTTCAAAAGGAGGGTGGTGCTTGGAATCATTGTTCTTCCTCTGTCAACCATGGTTTCCTGCAAGGAAACACGTGCCATCATCATTGCTTTGCACAAAAAAAGGCTTCACAGGCAAGGATATTGCAGCCTGTAAGATTGTACCTAAATCAACCATTTATCGGATCATCAAGAACTTCAAGGAGAGCGGTTCAATTGTTGTGAAGAAGGCTTCAGGGCGCTCAAGAAAGTCCAGCAAGCGCCAGGACCGTCTCCTAAAGTTGATTCAGCTGCGGGATCGGGGCACCACCAGTACAGAGCTTGCTCAGGAATGGCAACAGGCAGGTGTGAGTGCATCTGCACGCACAGTGAGACAAAGACTTTTGGAGGATGGCCTGGTGTCAAGAATGGCAGCAAAAAAGCCCCTTCTCTCCAGGAAAAACATCAGGGAGAGACTGATATTCTGCAAAAGGTACAGGGATTGGACTGCTGAGGACTGGGGTAAAGTCATTTTCTCTGATTAATCCCCTTTCCGATTGTTTGGGGCATCCGGAAAAAAGCTTGTCCGGAGAAGACAAGGTGAGCGCTACCATCAGTCCTGTGTCATGCCAACATTAAAGCATCCTGAGACCATTCATGTGTGGGGTTGCTTCTCAGCCATGGGAGTGGGCTCACTCACAATTTTGCCTAAGAACACAGCCATGAATAAAGAATGGTACCAACACATCCTCCGAGAGCAACTTCTCCCAACCATCCAGGAACAGTTTGGTGATGAACAATGCCTTTTCCAGTGTGATGGAGTACCTTGTCATAAGGCAAAAGTGATAACTAAGTGGCTCGGGGAACAAAACATCGATATTTTGGATTCATGGCCAAGGAAACTCCCCAGACTATGGCTGCAATCCCGTTAACGGGATGATATGACAACCGCCAGTGAAAGTGCAGGGCGCCAAATTCAAACAGAAATCTCATAATTAAAATTCCTCAAAAATACATGTATCTGATACCATTTTAAAGGTAAAGTTGTTGTTAATCCCACCAAAGTGTCCAATTTCAAATAGGCTTTACAGCGAAAGCACCACAAACGATTATGTTAGGTCACCGCAAAATCACAGAAAATCACAGCTATTTTTCCAGCCAAAGACAGGAGTCACAAAAAGCAGAAATAGAGATAAAATGAATCACTAACCTTTGATGATCTTCATCARATGACACTCATAGGACTTCATGTTACACAATACATATGTTTTGTTCGATTAAGTTCATATTTATATACAAAAACCTCAGTTTACATTGGCGCCATGTTCAGAAATGCCTCCAAAATATCCGGTGAAATTGCAGAGAGCCACGTCAAATAACATAAATACTCATCATAAACTTTGATGAAAGATACATGTTTTACATATAATTAAAGATACACTTGTTCTTAATGCAACCGCTGTGTCAGATTWAAAAAATATTTTCGGCAAAAGCACAATATTCAATAATCTGAGAACAGCGTTCAGCCACAAAAGTAAGCCATACAGTTACCCGCCAAATTGTGCAGTCAACAAAACTCATAAAAAGCATTATAAATCTTCACTTACCTTTGCTGATTTTCGTCGGAATGCACTCCCAGGACTCCCACTTCCACAAGAAATGTTTGTTTTGTTCGGTAATGTCCATCATTTATGTCCAAGTAGCTACTTTTGTTAGCTCGTTTAGTACACAAATCCAAACGCTCGTGCAGGTCCAGSCGAACGTCGGACGAAAACTTCAAAAAGTTATATTACAGGTCGAATAAACTTGTCAAACTAAGTATAGAATCAATCTTTAGGATGTTGTTATCATATATATTCAATAACGTTCCTTTGTGTCTATAGAAGTAATGGAACGCAAGTCGATATCATGTGGAATGCGCGTGACCAGGACCTGGCTCTCTGCCAGACCACTGATTCATTCCCCTCTCATTCAGCCCCACATCACAGAAGAAGCTTCATTCAAGGTTCTACAGACTGTTGACATCTAGTGGAAGCCGTAGGAAGTGCAAACAGATCCATATCCTACTGTGTTTTCAATAGGCGATGAGTTGAAAATCGACCAACCATCAGATTTCTCACTTCTTGGTTGGATTTCTTCTCACGTTTTTGCCTGCCATATGAGTTCTGTTATACTCACAGACATAATTCAAACAGTTTTAGAAACTTCAGAGTGTTTTCTATCCAATACCACTAATAATATGCATATATTAGCAACTATGACTGAGGAGCAGGCCGTTTACTCTGGGCACCTCTGTGCACCTTTCATCCAAGCTACTCAATACTGCCCCTGCAGCCATAAGAAGTTAATCCCATCGAGAACTTGTGGTCAATCCTCAAGACGTGGGTGGACAAACAAAAACCAACAAATTCTGACAAACTCCAAGCATTGATTATGCAAGAATGGGCTGCCATCAGTCAGGATGTGGCCCAGAAGTTAATTGACAGCATGCCAGGGCGGATTGCAGAGGTCTTGAAAAAGAATGGTCAACACTGCAAATATTGACTCTTTGCATCAATCATGTAATTGTCAATAAAAGCCTTTGACACTTATGAAATGCTTGTAATTATACTTCAGTATTCCATAGTAACATCTGACAAAAATATCTAAAGACACCGAGGCAGCAGACTTTGTGGAAATTAATATTTGTACTTGCTGTATTGTATTTACTTCGCCACCATGGCCTTCCCCCCCCCCCCCCTTTACCTCCCTTATCTCACCTCATTTGCTCACATTGTATATAGACTTATTTTTCTACTGTATTATTGACTGTATGTTTGTTTTACTCCATGTGTAACTCTGTGTTGTTGTACGTGTCGAACTGCTTTGCTTTATCTTGGCCAGGTCGCAATTGTAAATGAGAACTTGTTCTCAACTTGCCTACCTGGTTAAATAAAGGTGAAATATTAAAAAAAAAAAAAATGTGGTTCTATCATTTTAATTTAAGACCCTCACTTTTCTCATCACTTGTGGTAATGACAGATTGGTATTTCAATACATTCTTAGTCTAAATTACTTTATTATGCAGTGTGCAGACCTCCAAAATCAACCTAATACCCCAAGTAAACAATTTTGGATAAGCTTAAATCAATTACGGGCATGGTTAACCACCCCCCTCCACGACACTCATTCTTCCTGACGTTTCTTCTTACTTACTTACTTTATTGTCCCCATGGGGAAATTTTGTTGCAGTGTCATGTACACATTTAAAGTGGCGTTAAATACAAAACAAGATTGACAATACAACTTTCAATAACAGTCACGCACCAATAAATAAAATTAAATTTTAAATTTTAAAAAGAAGAAAAGRCTAACCTGCTGGCCTTACGGGGTCAATGGGAACATTTGCCCGAGCTATTTAAGAGGGATATCACACCTGGCACAAATGATTGTCTCGTTCTTCATGTTCTTCTTCAGATAATGTTTCAGTTCGTCCTTTTAATGGCACATGTTCAAAGTGGATGGCCCTTGATAATGTCTCTCACCTAAGCCGCCACTGTCCTTTACAGTCATTATGTCATGTTCTTTTTCATACCAGTACACCAGCAGCATGAGAGAAGTTAGGACTGTCGTTCTGAGCAAGGCAGTTAGCCCACTGTTGACCTGGCGCCGAAGATGTGGATGTCGATTATGGCAGCCCCCTGCACCGCTCTGATTCAAAGGGGTTGGGTTAAATGCGGAAGATACATTTCAATTGAATGCATTCAGTTGAACAACTGACTAGGTATACCCCTTTCACTTATTTGAGTGTACTGTACTGTCCAATTGTTGAGCCCTACCAAACCCTGGCTAAACGGTCCAGTACGTCACTGGGGCCAAGCTTTCTGCCACTCAGGACCTATATACTAGGCGGTGTCAGAGAAAGACTCCAGTCACCCAAGTCATAGACTGTTCTCTCTGCTACCGCACGGCAAGCAGTACCAGAGCACCAAGTCTAGGCTCAAAAGACTCTTTAATAGCTTCTACCCTCATGCCATAAGACTACTGACCAATTAATCAAATGGCCACCCGGACTATTTACATTGACCCCCCCCCTTTGTTTTTACACTGCTGCTACTCACTGTTTATCATCTATGCATAGTCACTTTACGCCTACCTACATGTACAAATTACCTCGACTAACCTGTACCTCCGCACATTGACTTGGTACCGGTACCCCCTGTATATAGCCTCGTTATTGTTATTTTATTGTGTTACTTTTCAATTTTAATTTTAATTTTACTTTAGTTTATTTAGTCAATAATTTGACTCTATTTCTTGAACTGCATCTTTGGTTAAGGGCTTGTAAGTAAGCATTTCAAGGTGAGGTCTGTTTCAAGGTAAGGTCCGAATACCTGTTGTACTCAGTGCATGTGACAAATAACATTTTATTTTATTTTAAAAGGTTTATCTATTACTGCATCTTTGACAACAAGGTAGTTCAACAAGTGCATGGTAACAGTGTTCCCTCTGAGACATCTGGTACTGGACGACAGTTGGATTCCCAGACTGCAGGTGGAAAGGAGAAGTGGTCGTAATATTAGGTCAATGCAGAATTTCAGTTGGGAGGAGTTGATTTGATGTGGTACATAGAAATTGCAAACAGTGTTCAAGTGGGCAGACTAAAGCTGGAGGTAATTTTACTTTTAATGTGACTAAATGCCATCATACTCCACCTGACATAAAACTTTTAAAAATATGCACTGACCAACCCTACTGACGAAGGTGTGGAACAGGCTTACTTCACAGAAACACTAATGGTGCTTAAGTCAATTTTGGTGACCCAAATATAATAGAATATGAACACTGAATAGTGTCTTAAACTACCATGTAACTGACAAAAATGGGAAATGCTAAAGTACAGCACCAATCTGTTGCATAAATGTAAACTATTGCAACTGTAGTACTTAAAGTGGCAGACAGAATAAGTGAATACGTTTTCTTCTAAAACTGGTGGCTTTCTTCAACACTAGACTGCTGTGAAACAGTGAAACTTGCAATTTCCTCAAGAGAAGTAGTAGTCTAATTGTATGTTACAAAGTCTGGTAGATCACATTTTAAGTCATTTAGCAGAAGCTCTTATTCAGAGCAACTTAGTAGTGAGTGCATACATTTTCATACTTTCTTCTTAYTGGTACCCCATGGGAATCRAACCCACAACCCTCACATTGCAAGCACCATTATCTACCAAATGAGCTACACGGGACTATATCAAGTGAATATAAACTTGAATAAATGGGATATTCAAATGTGGATCGTTGATGTCATGTGGTACCAGAATTTTATATCAGTAGGCTATTGTGTACAACAGGGGTGACTACTGGGTGCATGTGTGCAGGGTTTTGTTCCAGCCCAGCTCTAGCCTCTAGCACATGGGTATCCAAATCTTACCYTACAAAGTCTGTACTACTGCTGGTTTTCTATTCTACTACCTGATAATGAATTGCATCCACCTGGTGTCCAAGGTCTAAGTCAGTCCTGATTAGAGTGGAAGCATGAAACAAAGCAATAGAACTGACTTTGAGGTCCAGATTTTAATTTGAGGGCTCAAGCAAATCTGGATTTATGTATAAACTGCTCATCAGGACCTTGATTTGCTGAAGTAGGTGTGTTAGAGCAGGGTTTGGAACAAAAGCCTGCGAACCCAGTAGTTCTCCAGGAGGCGATTCCACAAATAATTGATGACTAGGATTTGTGAACGTTGATTTTAGTTTCACCSTCTATGACGATGGTGGATCTAAAAATTACTATATTCTACAGAACTGCACTGCTGCTCTATGGTGGTGACTGGTGCTGGTAATGAGTTGGGGTGGAGCAGGGTTGCCATGTTTGCAGTTTTCTAACAAAATTGTGTACTTTGAAAACGACGTCGCGGGTGAAAATGTGTTGGTCGCGGGTTACAGGTTTTTGAGCTACTTCTAAATTGCACCGCGGCCGCCATGGCATTATTTTCACTTTGACTTGCTGCTGTTAACTATCAGTAACAGGCAGTCTGTTACTGAGTGAGTGGTGGGGAAGGGGAGGGCCAGAGGGGTGTGTGTGCATTGAGACTGAGCGCTTCAGCAGGCAGCCGAGTCACGTGAGTGAAAGGAGTCAGAGCAGCGCRCACACACGCTCATCATGACAACTTTTTACCAGACGTAGGTCAAAACAAATCAAATCGTATTTGTCACATGCTCTAATACAACACGTGTAGACATTACCGTGAAATGGTTACATACAAGCCCTTAACCAACGATGCGGTTTTAAGAAAAATAAGAGTTAAGAAAATATTTACTAAATAAACTAAAGTAACAATTAGGGATGCAGATATATCGGTAAGCATATCGGAATCAGACGATATTAGCAAAAAATGTCAACATCGGCATCGGCCCGATGTCTAGTTTAACGCCGTTGTGCAAAACCGATGTCAAAGCTGACGTGCATACCTATATAACGTAGGTAGATGACGTAATGACGCCACGAAAAATACAGCGCTACACGTGCATTCCTAACCTAGCCCACAATGTCTGCTGTGTGGATCTATTTTGAAGTTTCATAGGAAGATAACAGAAAGGCCGTTTGTGCTGCTATTATTTCCAGAGGGGAGAAAGGGAAATCTTTCAATGCACCGATATGACATTTTTGGYCGATAYCGATATCCAATATTTTCCTTGMCMAAAAAACCTGATACCGATACGATAACCGATATTTAAAAAAAATKGCAGCCTTTTAAGCATTCTAGTACAGATAGTTGAAACACACACACTTCCCAAAAAGTTATTTTGTTGGCATTTACGTATGTCACCATTMCCAGTAAAACATAATCAAAGCGTATTTCTTTCACTTATTTGCTGTGCCCTTTCGTTGTTCATTTGTTCAGTCATTTCATTCTCAACCAGGATTTCATCATACATGTCAAGCAGTGAAGTTTCAGCTCTGACAGGCCTCCTGTCGTGGGTTCTCTTCCTCKGTGCACACTGTCATTGTGTCTGTGTCTATCTTGTCCAGCTGTGTCTGTAACATTTCACGTAAACCCTGTTTCTTGTCTGCATCGAAGTAGCGGTCCTTGTACCTATCATCGAGCATGGTGGCGACACAGTAAAGTGGCTCAGAGAGAATTCCACCGAATCGCTTGTTCACAGTATGAGAACCAGCACATTCTTGAGCATGCAATACGGCTTTGCTCAGTACAAAATCCTTGTCGACCCACTGTGCTGTCAGACTCGGCATGCTCATGGGGCTGACATCGCTGGTCCAAATGTCAGTCGTGAAGCTAATAGCAGTGACGCCCATAGCAAGTAGCTCATGGATGTGCGCTTCAACAATACTGTGTAACTCCGCTAGGGCAACATCTGAAAAATAGCGCCTACTTGGAAGTGTGTCCTGGTGCTCGAGGTGCTCGACCAGTCGGCGAAAGCCAACATCATCCACTRCAGAGAACGATTGATTGTCAAGGGCAATGAATTCCATTATCTTGGCTTTAATGGATTTCGTCTTTAAGTYGTCTCGCAGAAATGTTCTTACTCTTTCAAATGACTGCTCGGCTTGAACTTGTTTAGTTGTTGGAAGTGTGTGCTTAGTTTTTTCTGCTTTTGTTCTAAGTAGTCACTAAACGTCTGGGGGTGATGCACTTTCAAATTAGTAATTAGGTTTGTGGTATTTTTTTATCAAGTTGTTTCAAGATTTCGCTGCTCAATGTTATTCATACAAGTCCAGGATTTCAGGGCCCWTAGGGCTCTGGTCAAAAGTAGTGCACTATATAGGGAATAGGGTGCCATTTGGGATGTATCCTTCCAGTAGGGTCATCCATTTTGATTGTGTCCTTTAACACCTTGTTGATGATTGATGGTTGTGAGTCCTGTGTTGTCTCCTTGGCAGGCTGTCCTCTAGCTGAGCATAGTGGAGGGCTGCCTAGATGTTGTGTGTCCTACGTCATGGCGGACTCTGCTGAACCAGTCACCACAGCTCTCATAGCAGACAGTCACTGCCCCGTCTGGGACTCGCATCGTTTTGGGACTGCCGGTTATTCGATCGCATGTCTAGATTAGAAGAACATTGTTGCGGAAGCTTTGACATACAAACCATCAGACGGTCAGACAGTACACCGCACGCCTGAAGACACAGCTAAGATTCTCTTGTTCTTTTTCTCTTCCTCTATCGTTCACATTGCTTTACCCGTGAACAGACTTTCTATTTTTCAATGCACTTCCTATTGAAGTTCATTACAGCTGGACTATTATTGCCTGCAGAAGTATTCTGGGTGGACATTTTAGTTAAAAGGGAGGTTGCTTGCAAGTTGTGTTTATTTTGAATGTTTGAGGTGGGGTGTACTAATGACATGATGGCCGAGAAGATTGTGGACATTTAAGGCTTTTGTTTGTCTATGCCACCCATCTTCATACCCTCTGCACTCTTCCACTGACGGTAATACAGATTATTACAATCCTCTGACAGGGTTCTTTCTTGTAAATTGTTTCTAATTGAAGTGCCGTCATTGCCTCTGCCATTATTATTGTATGAGGTATTATTGGTGGGGTTACCTGTACTATTGACGTGTCTTCTCTTTCTCTCCACTGGCTATCTGGCAAACAGGCTCCTCTAGGGCAGTCTCTTCTGCTGATGTGTGTGGTCTGGTAGTGTGTACTCTCTCTATTCTACTCTTTTCCTTTCGGCATGGTTATACCTGCCTGGCCCCGAACAAAATCTTTATCTTTACCCTCTTCTAATAATACCGTACAACTATTCAAAGGTGTGTCCAAAATATGTTACTTAATGTCTAAGTTTGGGATGTCGTTGTGTGAGTTATTATTATGACTTAGTCGGGCCACTCAACGCTTCCCTCTCCTTTCTAAAAAGTCTACAGGAACATAATTGCATGGAGACGATACTGTAACGTCTGCTTTCCAACTCACACTCTCAAACACGTTGATCCCCTGAACGCAGCTCACTTTCCAGCCCACTTTCCACTCACACTGTAAACACAGTAGATCCCCTGAATGCAGCTCACTCTCCAGATCCCAAATCACCTGAATTCTGATCACCTGTTCACACACCTGTATGTCATCATCACACACTATTTTAGTTCAGTTCTTTGCGACCCCTTTATTGTGAGGTATTGTTTGTTTTGTGAGCTCTGTTTTCTAGTGATTTACTCCTCCGTTATATATAGTTTTGGCCTGCCTCACTAACGACGCCTATTCCTGCCTGATCTCCCGACAATGTTACTAGCCTTTTCCCTGCCTGTACTGTTTCTTTTGGACCCCCTGTGTATGACTTTCTCTGCCCCTGGGACCCAGCTACCTGCCTCTCCTGTGGTTCTTTACAATTAACACCTGCTGCGCCTGCGCTTGAAACAGCTCTGTCTCCCATGTGTTCATTACAGATGAGGAGACAGTGGTGTAGCCAGGTCTCTGAATGAGCTAACATCTCACAGACAGAACCAGCCCCTTGTCCAGCCTGCTGTCAGACCCAGACCGGCCTCTCTGGATAGGCTGGATGCACCAGAGGAACACACACGCTTAATACTCCATACTACCCCAGCCTCACCCAACAGGGAGGGAGAAGTTGGGGTCTACAGACTACACCCTAAAAGTTTGGAGCTCTGGTGAGCCCATAGGCATAACTAGAGGAGAGGGAGCAAAATGTTAACTCTTGAGTCTCTCATGGACGCAGCACAGATGAGGCAGACACCATGAGAGATGGGATGGTGAGAGGACACTCCAAACCTCTGACCATGAGGCAGCCACTACATCAGGAGTTTATCACTGCTCCTGCAAAATGAAGAGTTTCTTATTATGTAGTGGAGAGACTGCTAGCAGGGTCCTGGTGACAGAGATCTCTGTCAGAGGATGAGACCCGGGGTTGTTGCACGACACAGCTGATTTTGTCATTGGCAAAATGATCACACATCAGCCAGGAACATTTCCTACACAGAAGACGACAGGAAGTCGAAATGGTATCCTTGCATTGTCAGCGTTGTTTACGTTGCCTTCCTTTTATGTTATTCTAACTGTTTAGCTTAAGCTAATTTTCATTGATTTAGTGTTTACAGTTTTAACATGGACCCAAGAATAAGTACAGTACCTACATGCTTTGTTTTTACTTGTTCCTTAACTGCCTCTTGCCCAGCTCTGAACCTGTGGAGATCCCTAATTTCTTCCTCTCATCTTACCACATGGAGGCTTTGATGAGAGCTCAACACGTAACACCCATCTTCCCCCTTGCCTCTTCTGACCCAGTAAGTATCAGCCCTCTTTCCTCAATACCCTTAGAACTGAGTTATGCTGGTATAGCAGGTTTCTGGATGTCTAGACATGAGTAACTGATGGTCATAATGGTCACACATATCAAAATTTAGAGTAGTTGCAAATTCCACTTTGTAAGATGATCGATTGTAAGACTTATTCACTCTCGTTGCATTACGAGCCATAGGTTACAGAATATTAAGTAATTCATTCTCAGGCACGTGTAAACTGGCAGCGTTGCTCTACAGTCTTGAAGTTGCCAAGTCATCATCTTCCAGTGCCAATATCCTGTCATACCAATGACATAGTTACTAGTAGGTCACTATGTGGCTTTTCTTGTCCAGCTTGGCTCTAGGCGAGTGAAGGGGGCCAGTGTAAGAGTCACACAGAGTGCACCAGTCTAGACAAGTCTAGTGACTGCAAGAACTGAGCCAGTGCCGCAGCTAGTAGTATGAGGTCACCGCCTGCCTTAAAATATAGGTCAGAGGTGAGGGCTTTTATCATGAGAGGAACTGTTCTTTCTGCCCTGAGGATTGACCCAACTCTTCAGCAGTGGGAGGTCTCGCGCAAATGGTTTGCATTACTATTGTGCTAAGGAGAAAATAACCGTTAGGCTCATGTCTTGAAAGAGGGCGAGACGCCAGACTCAGAGCGCTCCGCACGCCATTGGCTGGAATATCATAAAAACGAGAATCCCTGAGTGTCTTTCCGTCTCAACATTATGTTGACCTTTAACTGTGAGGTCACAGTCACTCGGCTGATTTCTGTCTGTGTGGTTACATACTGGGCAGTCTGATTATGGGAGATTTAGGCTTATTATTTTGTGAGAAATCATCATTTATTGTCTTATCATTAATAGCTCAGGAGTTGTTCTAATTAGAATAATCATTAGGGTTTGGCTCATAACTCAGTTCAACTGTGGGGATAGAGAGGTATGCCTGCCTGTCCGGTCCCCTGCATCAGACTGGCGTGTATCCAGTTTCAAGAAGGGGTTGTGGAGGTACAGTTTTATCACGCAATGGGATTACAGAGTTTGCAGGACATGTCAGAGAGAACTGGTTCCAGCTAGTCACTCTCAAAGCTAAAGTAAACTGGTTCCAGCTAGTCACWCTGTGCTAATATTAAAACAAACATCTGACCAGCTCTTTTAAGAGTAGAGCTCAGCGTGTTTGATCACATATTTGTACTTATTTGACCAATGTGGGGCTGATTCCGTTTGATGGAGAAAGGAATGACTCATTAACACAATGGTTGACATTTAAATATTTGCATTATCATGTTT
Organism: Salvelinus sp. IW2-2015; assembly: GCF_002910315.2. Lineage (NCBI taxonomy): Eukaryota > Metazoa > Chordata > Actinopteri > Salmoniformes > Salmonidae > Salvelinus > Salvelinus sp. IW2-2015. The sequence continues at coordinate 279,529 of NW_019957542.1, read as the reverse complement.
TTTTAAATCTCCCGGTATTCACATTTAAAGCTTAATGATGAATGCTGTTTGCTTACAAAATTAAGAACAATAGGCCAGGTTCGATGCTAAACAATTGATTGAATCTCTTTTTTTTTCTTCTCCAGAAATAGAGCTCTCTTAGACATGAGATTCTCTCTCGGCGCGTTCCTCATCCCAGGCCAAATATACCACCATCGTCCGTGAAGACAAGAGACCAAGAGAATAGCAAAGATATTTGCATMTCATTTTAAGGACGAACATTAGCACTATATGAATATGGTATATGAATGACCACACATCTTGATTACATAAGTGGCTGCTCATGTACAGTGCTTTCTAATTATGTAAAGAATATGTGCATTTAATTTAAATATTGTTTTTATTAATTAAATGGTTTGCCAGTGTAACTGATGTTTTTCTGTGTATTTATTATTGCTGTGCACCCATGATCACGGACGTGGGAGACTCCCATAGCCTTTCAAGGATTGTCACAGGGGAAAACATTTTGTCAAGTAGTCAACAGGATATCAAGTATTGACAAACCTGTCTAGTTGTCCTTGTTTTTCCAACAAAGTGATGAACAGTTTGTTCTTAAAGTGATGTCACCTTTGTTTGGATTTCTGCAGGTGTCGGGGTTAGTGGGCTAGTGTTCTATTCTCTGCGTCCCAAGGCAGTCACACACTATTCAAGAGACACTTCTGTTCCTGATACCAGAGACTGCTCAGGCACACAGCCGATCAGGGACATGTATGGATTGGCTGAGTAGATGGGTGGCCACACCACTATTATGGAGTGTTACATAATTATTATAAAGTTTAAGTTGAGTCTGTGCTATTTCAACTAGACTTATTCCCTTGGCTCCCTGCTGCAAATTAAATTCATTGTTTGTAAGACCTTCTACGGTGTCTTGCAAATCTGTTTGGTCAGTATTACTGAAGGTTACCAATGACATAATACATGACGTATCTTAACTTTTTGACAGAACTAAATGCATGTTTTTTTAAGGTTCAACAGAACATTGACTGTTATGATCTGTGAAACTGACATAATTTAGCATAATGTGTTATACTGCCTTAGACCACTGCGCCACTCAAGTATGGTCATTGCAATGTAGCCCGTGTGGCTCAGTTGGTAGAGCATGGYGCTTGCAACGCCAGGGTTGTGGGTTCATTCCCCACGGGGGGACCAGGATGAATATGTATGAACTTTCCAATTTGTAAGTCGCTCTGGATAAGAGCGTCTGCTAAATGACTTAAATGTAAAATGTAAATGTAGCCATGCTTTACATAATGATTACGTAAAGGTATTCTGTCTTGATTGAATAGTCACCAGGATTACTTTCAATACAAAGATGAATTAACACTTGTTTGTCTTTCTTAGATCCAGGGCGAGTCCAAGTGCTCTGAAGGGAAGATGGTGAAGTACAGAGGTGTGGTTTGGCACCATCAACACCATGGTGAAGACAGGAGCCCAGGAGCCTCTACAACGGCCTGGTGGCGGGTCTCCAGAGACAGATGAGCTTTGCCTCGGGTCCGCATCGGCCTCTGACTCCATGAAGCAGTTCTACACCCGGGGAACAGACAGTACGAAACCTAACAGACATTTTCAGTATAAAATACCAGTTTATTTATCTCTCAATCACATTTTTATCTGAGTTGGTGGAAGTAGAAGATAAGGAATGTGGCTGAAAGAATATGGCTTGGTGTTTTATGACTGCATCTCTCATCCTCGCTACTCCTCTCTACTCTCATAGATGCAGGCATTGGGAGTCGGCTGATGGCAGGCTGTACGACCGGGGCCATGGCAGTAGCCTTTGCTCAGCCAACAGACATGGTGAAAGTGCAGTTCCAGGCTCAAGTAAGGGGAGRGGGTGAAGAGATATAGCGGCACCATGGATGCCTACAGAACCATCGCCAGGACTGAGGGCATCAGWGGACTCTGGAAAGGTAGGCCTACTGCAATTAGAAACACTACATTTGCTTTACATGCATAAAAAGATGATTCTGTAGTTACATTTTTAATGAAACTGTCAATTTTATCTACCAGGTTGTGGCCCAAACGTAACTCCATAGTGAACTGTTTGGAGCTGGTGACTTATGACATCATCAAGGAACTTATCCTGAAGTATAATATCATGACTGGTAGGCAGGCATGTCATTTGTTTTACACCTAAACGGTTACATTTGAATAGTTACAATTACTTCAAAGTGTATATTAAGTAATATAATCATTTATGTTTTTTATTTTTTACAGATAACCTGCTCTTTCATGGCAGCCTTCAGTGCTGGATTCATCACCACTATTGTGGCGTCTCCTGTAGATRTAGTAAAGACATGGTTCATGAACTGTTCAGCTGGAAAATACAACAGTACTATTAACTGCGCTGTTACAATGATGAGAAACGAGGGACCCAAAGCCTTCTATAAAGGGTGTGTAGTGATCGAAATCCAAATTGCTTTCAAATCGTCTTTTGCTGAATCAAGACAATTCCTAGATATGAACAGTGAATTAAGCAAATCGTTCTGCTTGGTTAAATAATCTGATTCTCCTTCCCCTTCAGGTTCATGCCTTTCCTTTGCCTTGGCTCCTGGAACATCGTAATCTTTGTCACATATGAGCAAATCAAGATACATGTGATGAGATCTCGGCAGTCCTGGGAGTCTCTTACCTAACCTGTATCATCCTGATGGACTGCTGTGTGGATTTATCCTACTGACTATGATGTTCAAAACCATGACCGCTTGTACAGACAGAGCACATCTTCGTTTAAAGGAGGAACCACACAAGTATTAGCCTGGTCCCAGATCTGTTTGTGCTCTTGCCAACTCCATTGATGTCCTTGTCAAGCCTTGGCAATGATTGACAAGGAGTTGGCATGATAGCACAAACAGACTGGCACTCMGGCTACGAGTCTGACTTCTGTACAGGAAAATACACCCCCTGCAGGGATGTGTGACCCCACGTGTATCCATGATGCCTTGTACCAGAGACTATGGGCCACACACRGAGACTATTGATACAACTTTGTGACTCAATAATGGAATTAATGGCCTGACAGACTAGCGATGGTTTATGTAGCTTGYGTTTACAGTAGGTTAGGGATTATATATTATGCTTCCTCGCTGGTCTATAAGGTTCAAAATGTGACCATCAAAAGTTATTTAAGTTGTGTTATGTATTATGCCTATTTGTAACATGAGAACTTTGCCTCAAAATATCCATTAACATTTATTTTTTGTTTAATTTCTAATCCTGGTGGTTTTGTATTCATAAWAAATAATCCAACATTCTAGTAAGCAATCCAATGCCATAACCATGAACTTTTAGATAAGGAGGTGGTACTGTGCAAATTACCACTGCATGGTAAGTTGTTTATTACTGCTGGTATACACTAACTGCAATTTTGGACCAAGTCTTGAAGAGTCCAAAATAATTATCAATGTTGGATGTCCTAAATATGTTATTTATTATTTCCTGTTATGCTATTTTAGGAGTAAAATATTATTTATTATTAGTAAATTAACTACATGGTTATTTGGTTGTCTGTGGTAGCCTTTTTTTGCTTAGTGTTCAGAGTTCAGTGCCAAATGACTGTAGTCCCTATTGAAATCACATGTATTTGTCCCATACTTAGTAAACAACAGGCGTAGACTAACGGTGAAACACTTACTTACGGGGCCTTTTCCAACAACGCATAATTAAAGATTTAAAAAAAATATTGAAATGGTAACACGAGGAATAAATACACAGAGAATAACATTAAGTAATAAAGCTAATTACAGGGAGTACCTGTACCTACTCGATGTGCAGGGGTGCACTACTTTTGACAGGGCCCATGGGGAATAGTGTGCCATTCTGAATGCAGAACACAGGTGCTTGTTAGAGAACATTCACAGAACTAGGTCAGCCAAAGCTGCCCCACATGTATTCTTACACTATTAAACCCCTCTAAGAGTCACCCAATACCTACTATACCAACGGATAGTGACACAGATACCCCATAATCCCTATACACATAGCTAGTTGTTCTAGGAAGGAAATATAAACACCCCATGAAGATCTATTCCTGAGTGATAGCCTTATTTGGTACGGCTGTGCATTGAAGAGGTTCCTTACAGATACCGTTCAGTGATGGGATAGTGTCATTAAATCTAAACTCCTTTAGTAATTGTGATCCTTTGTAGCATCATTTGTGGCTTGCAAATTGTATCTAGTGCTCACCTATTGAAATAAAATAACTTGAGCCCATTAACTTCAACCAAGAAAGGAGAGACACAGAGATGTGGAGTTGACAGGCGCATGATGATTAGATGACAGATGAGAAAATTGCCCAATTTGAGCCGCTTAGGACAATAGGGGCTGCTGACATAGCTGTAACAGAAGTAAGCTGTCTGACAAAGGCCTTCACATCCTCCGCATCACTAATCAGCCCCTGTAAACTCACTGGCCTTTCTCTGACAGCTAATTAGTGCAGTGAGCTTGATTAGGCTAGATGGCAGTCTGGCTAACCCTATGGCTGATCAGGTGAATCCTTGGTCTGGTGATCCACGGAACTGGGGGGACAAATGACAGCCACTGAGTACTGTAGGCAGTGTTAGTCATTCAATGGAATCAGGCAACTGCTTTCATAAAAAAATGTCAAAGACTCCAGTCACCCAAGTCCTAGACTGTTCTCTCTGCTACCGCACGGTCCTAGCGCCAAGTCTAGGACCAAAAGGCTCCTTAACAGCTTCTACCCCCAAGCCATAAGACTGCTGAACATCTAATCAAATGGCCACCTGGACTATTTACATTGACCCCCCCCCCCCCCCCCCCCCCCTTTGTTTTTACACTGCTGCTACTCGCTGTTTATTATCTATGCATAGTCACTTTACAAATTACCTCGACTAACCTGGATTTTCGGAACAATGAATCAACATTAGGTTTGGATGTAATAAAAAGTATAGTGAACATGTGTAATTTTGAGGCTTGAAGAAACTGGCAGTTTGACAGTTCTAGACATGGTCCTTGGCTGACCTTAGCAAGAGTCTCTGTGGAGAGAGGATGATCTGAGCTATCAAGTGTAGCTAGGTGAAGCGTTCAAGTTCACCTTGTGACCCACTGCACTGAGGCACAGTGAGTTCAGGGTTTTCCTAACCCAAGAAAGCATTGATGCCTACAGTATGATGTTCCAATGACATGAGGGGAGCCTGGATATGAAACAAAACCCACAATGTATTTATTCAACGTTCTTAATCAACTTGTTTCTTTTGTCAATCAATTCTCAATTAACTTGTTTCARATGTGGGGTGCTGTTTTACAGACACAATCATAAAGTACACAAATTCATTATAGTCCAGAGAGTAACAGTTGATGCCTTTTTTACCCAACAGTGTCAATGCGGCGGTGGGTCCTGCTGATGATGTCTGGACTGTATGTTGTTGAGTCGCTGCAGACGTACAGGCCTGGCTGGCCACCTGGGAGCATGTCCCTTTCCATACACTCTAAGGCCTACAGGTTGACCAGTGTCAAAAGGTGAGGCTACAGGCCTCATAAGTTGAGCACTGTTGATGATGTGGTCACTCAGGGGCGGTAGATATGGACCCATCCGGAAGTGGACCGGAGCAGAGCTGACAGAGTGGTAGACGTTAGGCAGAATAATAGCAGGGGTGAGGCCATAGAAAACATGGCAGATATTAGGATGGGGGCTCAGGGGGAAGTCAACTGATGGCTCCCTACTATTGTTATTCTCAGTGGGCCTTTGTGGTTTGTGTTCAGGCTTGATAAACTCTTGAATTTTCTCTGCCTGAACCAGACGAATATGGTAGAGCTTACAAGATCTTTGACATGACTCCACAAAATGCTCCAGGGATATTTTCCCATCTGTGAATTTCTGTGAGAGAGCCTATAAGATAGAAAGACACAATGTTTGGTATAGTCTACTATTACAGTCAAATAGGATATTAATATGATTGCTTAATTGATCATTTGTGTTACACAATTAGTCCAGCCTTACATCACATTCTTCTTCAGAGTGGGCCAGCTTGTTCAGGAGAAGCCACTGGACCATGTAAAGGCTACGTTTCTCTAGTAAAACTACCAGAAAGGCAACAGTAGATKTGTATAATGAAAGGGGCATAAACACGGTTGTGACTAACTGACAAAATTGCAGAAACAGTTGGAGAAAATGGCAAGTATTCTGAAACTTTGATGTTCCCAAAAATAATACAAAACCATTTGACTCACCAAGTTGGTTCTGTTTGGCTTGGATGATATTGGTGAATTTCTCCAGTTCCTGGTACTTCTTGGCTAACCATAGCTTACCAGTATTGAGCTCTGGCTCATGAGAGAGACTGGTCTCTGCCAATCTACTGTTGGAGACCAACACAGTCTCCTTTGCTCCCTGAAGCCTCTGAAACTGGACAGGATATTGACATTCAAAAAACATACAGCGCATTYKGAAAGTATTCAGACCCCTTCACTTTTTCCACATTTTGTTAAGTTAAAACCTTATTTTAAAATGTATTAAATATAACATGTTCCTCATCAATCTACACACAATACCCCATAATGACAAAGCGAAAACAGGTTTTTAGATTTGTTTGCAAAATTATAAAAAATTWATACCAGAAATAYCTTATTTACAAAAAAGTATTTGGATCTTTGCTATGAGACTCAAAATTGAGCTCAGGTGCATCCTGTTTCCATTGATCATCCTTGAGACGTTTCTACAACTTGATTGTGGTAAATTAAATTGATTGGACATGATTTGGAAAGGCACACACCTGTCTATATAAGGTCCCACAGTTGACAGTGCATGTCAGAGCAAAAACCAAGTCATGAGGTTGAAGGAATTGTCCGTAGAGCTCTGASACAGGATTGTGTCGAGGTACATGGGAAGGGTACAAAAAATGTAATTGAAGATCCCCAAGAAATGTGGCCTCCATCATTCTTAAATGGAAGAAGTCYGGAACCACCAAGACTCTTCCTATAGCTGGCCAACTGGCCAAACTGAGCAATTGGGGGAGGGCCTTGGTCAGGGAGTTGACCAAGAACCCGATGGTCACTCTGACAGAGTTCCAGAGTTCCTCTGTGGAGATGGGAGAACTATCCAGAAAGACAACCATTTCTGCAGCACTCCACCAATCAGGCCTTTATGGTAGTGGCCAGACGGGAGCCACTCCTCAGTAAAAGGCACATGACAGCCCGCTTGGAGTTTGCATAAAGGCACCTAAAGGACTCTCAGATCATGAGAAACAAGATTCTCTGGTCTGATGAAACCAAGATTGAACGATTTGGCCTGAATGCCAAGCAGCACGTCTGGAGGAAACCTGGCACCTTCCCTACGGTGAAACATGGTGGTGGCAGCATCATGCTGTGGGGATGTTTTTCAGTGGCAGGGACTGGGAGACTAGTCAAGATCGAGGGAAAGATAAACGGAGCAAAGTATAGAGAAATCCTTGATGAAAACCTGCTCCAGAGAGCTCAGGACCTCAGACTGGGGTGAAGGTTCACCTTCCAACAGGACAACGACCCTAAGCACACAGCCAAGACAACGCAGGAGTGGCTTCGGGATAAGTCTCTGAATGTCCTTGAGGGGCCCAGCCAGAGCCCGGACTTGAACCTGATCGAACATCTCTGGAGAGACCTGAAAATAGCTGTGCAGCGACACTCCCCAACCAAGCTGACAGAGCTTGAGAGGATCTGCAGAGACGAATGAGAGAAACTACCCAAATACAGGTGTGCCTAGCTTTGTAGCGTTATACCCAAGAAGACTTGAGGCTGTAATCGCTGCCAAACGTGCTTCAACAAAGTACTGAGTTAAGGGTCTGAATACTTATGTAAATGTAAAATGTCTACAAACTTGTTTTTGCTTTGTCATTATGGTGTATTGTGTTAACATTGATGAGGGTAAAAAAAACAATTTCATCCATTTTACAATAAGGCTGTAATGTAACAAAAACATTTGGGAAAAGTCAAGGGGTCAGAATACTTTCCCGAATGCACTGTATATTTTGTCATATCTTACTAATGATACTAATTGTACCCTGCATTTGGTCATATTTTACAGGAGCGAAGAACTATRTTGCAATATTTGCTGACCTTATAAAATATACCCATTCTAAAGTAAATAAAAGGTTGCATCACTAAAAAAACAAGAAAGAAAACACTCTTTATACACACACAGTAACAACATCAAACTGTGTGTAAGATTTTCGGTAAATAAACGGAAAATACCTTTTGGCTGAATCTGATGATCTGGCWAATTTTTTCTTCATCCCGCAGAAGCTCCCGCAATTCAACAGTCCTCAAAAGCCTTAATTGGTCAGATACTGACTTTGAGTCGAAATGCCAAGGCATCATGGCCAAGCAACAGACCTTTGATATAGAAATGTTCCTTTATTTGGACCCCATGATGCGCACCAGAAGCTTAATTACGCACGAGCATCACCCCAGTAACCCGTAATGTCATGACAGTGGTATTACCTTCACCATCAAACTGCAGTTTACCCGTCCAATGAMGAGCAACATAGAACGCGCTCTAAAATAAAGATGTAAAGTGTCGTCCTCTGCTGTAGGTTTTGAAAAGCACACGCGTTTCTGAGATGATAATGAGTACTGTATTACCAGTACATCGCGGGAGGGTCGTAACTAGTTACCACAGCCACAAAGTCATAAATCCCGCCTATTTCTAGGGGGAGCGTTCAGGCTCACTCTAAAGACGTCAGGGCCAATCAGAACACTCCGTTTCCTATACGGTCCATGCTATCACGTATCCTTGGGATGTCACTACTTCATTGAAGTTAGTACCACCCTGCGTCCCACTGCTGTCTTACTTCTGAAGCTAAACAGGTTGGGTCCTAGTCGTTCCCTGGATGCGAGACCAAATGCTGCTGAAAGTGGAGTTGGAATGCCAGTGGGATGCACTTTTTCCTCTGGTATTTTTTTTWTTTTTATCCCATCGCCCCAGGGCAGTGAGTGGGGACATTGCTCTGTGTAGGGTCTTTCAGAGGGGACACTGAACGGGTGTCCTCTGTGGACACGAATATCCCATTGCATTTATCGTAAGAGTAGGGGTGTTAACCCTGGTGTTCTGGCCAAATTCCCAATCTGACCATCATGGCCACCTAATCATCCCCAGCTTCCAACTGGCTCATTCCCCAGGTCTTTGCTGTAAAGGAGAACGTGTTCTCAGTCAATTTACCAAAAGAAAATGTAAATGGTTAGGGTTTAGAGTAGCTGTGTGAAGCTAGCCACAATAAGGATTAGCCACAGTAGTGGAATTTGCAGTTTGCCTTTAAAATAAAAGTCCCCCATTGAAAGKGATACAAATAGTGTAATAGTGCCATATTTGAACTAGATAACGCTAATCAAGGTTGGAATAMATTTTGAGACTGCAGCTCAGAAATATCAGCCTACAGAGAGAAGGACGAGATTGAATTTCACTCAACTGTCTAGAGTAGTAGTCACCAACTGGTCGATTGCGATTCAACATCGATTAATTATTGAAATAATGAAACCGTCGAACGCATACTCTAAGTTGTGTTGCCGAGAGCTTAACTGATAATGAAAAAACAGAGATCTTATATAGGCCCTAAACACTTAGTCAGTCATTTTTACCGTTCCCATAAACCACCATGGTCCATCTCCTGGTTATCTGCACGGGATGTTGTTTTACTTCCAACTCCGCTTAGTTTCCCAGATGCCAGGAAGATAAGACAATGAAGCATTGTTCTAAACTCTTCCAGGCTCTCTCTATCTCRGGTCACATACACCACATCTTGTCTATAGAATGCCAGCTTTTAGGTTTTTATCACCAAGTCATTGTCAGCTCAAGCTATCCCTAGCAAAACCCATTTCCTTAATCAGACGCCCAGACTAACTGCAGGAAGCTAGAGTGGAAACCATCTCTTTAACACAGCATTAGCAGAACATAAATATCTTACTGTTTGTTAAGTAAATAGTTGTTAAAATATCCACCAGGTAAATACGTATTTTTTTCTGTCAAACCACTCAGCGCTACAACAAGCACTGCAGCAGTAATGAATGAGTAGGAAAGTGTATCTATAGGCTTGCGTTGTTGTTGTTATTATTAGCAGCTTGGGTCTTTTTTATTATCAAGGAATATTTCACTTTTTCTGTTCATAGGAGTAACAACATGAATGTGTGGATGAGGCAGAAATAATGTGGTGCGACTTGAGATTCGCCATCAGCTGGAAGATGGTGCCCCTTTTTGGTCAGTGTCARTGGAGGAAAGGGAGAGGGGAGGGATGTTGAGAGGCAGACCCTCAATCTGCTGCTCTCTCCCTCCGCTGAGACTGACCATCAGATGCAAGCACCATCAGCCCAGTAAAATAAAATATTGAAATGTATGCTCACTCAGCTGTGCCTCACAAGTACTGTAATACAACAACSGATCTATTACCAGTGTGATCATATAGCTTACCTCAAATTTTGAAATATAATGKAAAAAAATGGCCCGAACAACAATGCATTGGCAGGGCAATTCAAGCAAAGCTAATATGCAGTGATCATGTATTGGGCCTATAKCTTACTGCAGAAAACAAATCTCTACAGTACTGTTTTTAATTGGTTAATGTTGCATAGGCACTATCAACTTTTCCCTTTACTGTGGCAATTGTGATCGAATCAATGCAATAATATTTTGTTGTAGGAGGAACGCATCTGAGTAGGATTCTATTACATTGACACGCATGACTCAACCCGCACACTACACAGGCCGCTGTGGCATAAACTATCAGAGCTGAAGTAGGCCTATATACAAATAAACCATTGCCATATATGGATTTGTGCCATTTACTTTCAACTGGATTGTGTTTACAGCATGAGCGGTCATGAGTAGATGCACTTGTTTAAGATCAAAGCGAGAGCTGCATGTAGCCACGTGCACATTTTGTTCATATCCTTTGCTAGTTGGTGAATTATTAGCACAGGTATAGATAATTTGTAGTCAGCAATAGGGGAGTAATTGCTTCCTACAAGAGCACAAAATGTGTACATTTCTAGACACCTTTGAAAAGCGAGTCAGGTAAAGAGCTTTTCTTTTGTCTTAAAGGGGCAGTGTTGTATTTTGAGACAGGCTTGAATAAACTAAGTAGCCAATAGGCAGAGGGTAGAATAATTTGTATGATTCTCTGTAATAATGGCAGGAGAATAATAATGCATTTTATTTTGTGAAGTGGTTTCTTGCATCAAACAACACCACAGTATTTTCAGTCACCTCCTTGTCTGAAGGACAAGTGGATAAACAGGTTAATGTCAAGTCATGCATGTTTGTTTCAAAAGTCTCATGGAACGTAGGCCTACATTGAACACCACACATTGGCTGCTACCGTAGGCTGAATGATAGAACAGCTATTTCCATGTTAAAATGTTATGGGATGCATTTTCTCCATTGTTTTTGATGGTAGGCCACTCTGGTAGGCCTACATTATGATCAAATAGCCACAGTAGCCTACATGGCCTCTGTTAAAACTGTAACTTAAAGTGGGTAGAGCCTCACTATTCACAGTAAACACACACTGGAATYTGCAAAGAAGTTTGCGCTCAGCAGACCTGAAATTTGCTCAGTGCCTGAAAARATTAGAGTGAACATTAGTTGGAATGTTGTTATATAAATTCAACAAAAGACAATAATTAGTTAATTTGGCACAAAAAAAGTAAAAATCTGTTGAAATCGCACTGTGGCTGAGGGTTGCAGTCATTAGAATTGCATTGGGGGCATACTTACAGTATATGCACTGTACAGCCTTACTTATGGATCTTGGGTCCATGAATTGGGGTATCAACATACTCAGTGACACCCACAGATTACAATTCTGAAGAGTTTACACAAATATTAGCCTAGCAGGTCATATTAGGGAGTTTTAGCTGTGGGAAATCACCTCACTAATAAAGCCTAYTGTGCGTATTGACATTCATATTGCACATTAAGCTCACCAGTCAACCTATTATATGTATATTGAACAATCATATTGCAATGCACAGCCTTACCTATGGATCTTGGGTCCATGAAATGGGGTATCAGCCTACTCAATATGATATAATATACGTATAGTAGGTGTGCTTAATGTTGTTAATTTCACACCGGTTTCAAAGTTCCCCAATAAGTGCTAAGATGCTAATATTTGTGTAAACTCCTCAGAATTGCAATCTGTTGGTATCACTGAGTAGGCTGATACCCCAATTCATGGACCCACGATCGATAGGTAAGGCTGTACAGTGCATATAAGTATGTCCCCAATGCAATTCTAATGTCTAATACGTACACAGTGGAATTTCTACTGATTTGTACACATTATTGTCTTTTGTGGAATTTATATAACAACATTCAAACCTTGTTTAGCGTTATCTAGTTCAAATATGGCATAATACACTAGTTGCATCCGTTTGAATCACTTTCAATGGGGGACATTTATTTTTCAGGAGAACTGCAAATTCCTCTATAGTGGCTAATCCTTATTGTGACTAGCTTCACACAGGTCAGTCTACCTACTGCAGCAAAACTGTACACAGTATTGCCTAAACCAGTTAAGAATAAGATAACTAATAATAATACAAGTAAATAGCTATATCTTAAGTTACTGCAAAATGTGACTGGGCTAGTTGTAAATTAACTTTACATCATGTCTATTCTAGTTTGATATGTTGCTGTCACAACAAGTTATTAAATCTGATTATCACAAACCTCACCGCTCAGGCAGTATCGATCAGAGAAAAGGTTACAGGAGAATGCATCCACATCGGTCTCTGGATTAATGACATACTGTACCACTGTGAGACAAATGCAATGGAAGGATCTTTTGCAGCCTGGTCTCATAGACTAGACGTAACATAGTAAATACAAATCCAAGACACTCAAAGTAGTATGATATGTTAGGTATGGTTACATAAGACAGGTTACTTAAGGCAATAACAAAAATAGGGTGGTTGGTAGGGGTGGATGGGTAGGCATATGACACGAACGTCTGACAACCCAACAGTTGCATGTTTGAATCTCATCATGGAGAACTTTAGCATTTGAGCTATAGCAACTTTGCAACTACTTACTACTTTTTAGCTACTTTGCAACTATTTAACATGTTAGCCAACTCATCCCCTAACCCTAACCTTAACCCTTTAACCTAACTCCTAACCTTAACCCTAACCTTAACCCCTAACCTAGGTAACATTAGCCATCTACTGTAGCTAACATTAGCGTTAGCCACCTAGCCATCTAGCTAACATTAGCCACAACAAATTGGAATTCATAACATATCATACATTTAGCAAATCCGTAACATATTGTACGGATTGCAATTTGTAACGTATTGTACGAACTGCAWTTCATAACGTATCGTACCAATTGTAATTCGTACCATATCACAAACATTGGCACACACACACACATATGATAACAACCGTAAGGCTCTCCAGAGGGTAGTGAGGTCTGCAGAACGCATCACCGGGGGCAAACTACCTGCCCTCCAGGACACCTACACCACCCGATGTCACAGGAAGGCCATAAAGATCATCAAGGACAACAACCACCCAAGCCACTGCCTGTTCACCCCGCTATCATCCAGAAGGCGAGGTCAGTACAGGTGCATCAAAGCAGGGACCGAGAGACTGAAAAACAGCTTCTATCTCAAGGCCATCAGACTGTTAAACAGCCACCACTAACATTTAGCGGCCGCTGCCAACATACTGACTCAACTCCAGCCACTTTAAAAATGGGAATTGATGGAAATTATGTAAAAATGTACCACTAGCCACTTTAAACAATGCCACTTAATATAATGTTTACATACCCTACATTACCCATCTCATATGTATATACTGTACTCTATATCATCTACTGCATCTTGCCATCTTTATGTAATACATGTACCACTAGCCACTTTAAACCTGTCTCTTATACACATCTAGATGTGTATAAGAGACAGATGCTGTTCTGTACCACCACTCATTCATATATCTTTATGTACATATTCTTTGTCCCTTTACACTTGTGTGTGTGTATAAGGTAGTAGTTGTGGAATTGTTAGGTTAGATTACTTGTTGGTTATTACTGCATTGTCGGAACTAGAAGCACAAGCATTTCGCTACACTCGCATTAACATCTGCTAACCATGTGTATGTGACTAATAAAATTTGATTTGATTTGATTTGATATACACTATACATACACATGGATTTAGTAACGTAGATATGTGGTAGAGTAGGGGCCTGAGTGCACACAGTGTGTTGTGAAATCTGTGAATGTACTGTAATATTTTAAAATTGCCTTAATTTTGCTGAACCCCAGGAAGAGTAGCTGATGCTTTGACAATAAATAATAAATAATAAATAAAAATACAAAAATACATGAAATGGATGATGAACATCCACAAATTAATACATACCATGTATTTCAAATCGTTTGATACAATTTTATTGTTTTGTATTAGAAGTCATCCAAACAAACACTATCTTCAATAATTTCTGGTTGGTTGATTGGTATTCTCTGTTCAGTGTTGGAAACCTTTCTCCAGGAGTTTTATGTAACACTTGAGCCAATTTGTTCTGAGGTAAACAGCAAGCTTAAGAACTTCCTGGTGCACTCAACTCGGCTAGAAATCACATACAGATTAGAAGGATGTTCCACCATCAATCCTTCTCTTCCAGTGGTTTTCCTAACATCAATCTCCTGTCTCCATTATGGCTGATTTAACTGTTTCCTGGCCGTAACTCCCAGAATGTGTCCCAAATGGGACCATATTCCCTATATAGTACACTACTTTTAACCACAGCCCATAGGTGTGTGGTCAAAAGTAGTGCACTATGTAGGGAATAGTGCCATTTGGGACATAGACGTAATGTCCCGATGCTTTGGCCCAGGGGTGGAGTTGATCAATGTATACACTGACTGTCACCCTCAGAATAACCTTAACGAGGCTAAATACGGCCAGGGTTTATCGTTAAGGCTGGAGTAATCCTGTAGTCCTTGGCTCAGCAGTGAAAGTCCTGACCTGAGACACAAAGGGGTTTTCCTCACTTAAACATCAGCAGGACAGACCCTGCAGCTTATACACACGGAGAAGCAATGTAGGATCCTCAAACTATGTGTAAGTAAAACAGCCATAATATGAATATGCTTCCTTTATGTCATTTGCTATGTCATTTGCAGAAAATCTGATTTGTGTGGATGTGAACGTTTTAGTGGTGGATTTGGAAGGGATTTGCATTTAGTGCTATTTGTGTTGACAGGAATCGGTAGGCAGCAGAGCTCAGGAGGTTGTCATCTATGATGCATTTAGACATATTATGTCCCTGCAAAGTCATAGTCMTTTAGTTTTGTATTGTACATGTAGAAATGTAGAAGCCAATTACAGTTAATTCAATTGACATACTGTTTTTTTGCTTACTTACCCTGTTAAATAATAAGCTATTTCTAGTTAATGTGCATGCCTTAATTCTACAAAATCGCATTTGGAAAATATTTTCGATATTCAAAATTGGAATGCCAGTTGAGTGTAGTCTCCCATATCAGGGAGATGTTACAGTTGAATCTTGGTTAAGTAAGTAAGCCTTGACTGAGGAATCTCTAGGGCAGAATCTCCTGTTTCTGTAGCGAGAAGCAGCTTGATGAACAAGTACAGAACGCTAGTGAATGTCGGTTAAAATGTACGATTTAATGTTAATTATCTAATTAGCTGGCCCCTATGACATCTCTGACCTTTCTCTGTGATTGAACCGCGAAAGGAACAGGGTCAGGGATAACCATGAGTGAAGACACTGATGGACTGGCAGAGCTGGCAGAGCTGGACTCTGAGCACAATGCAGAGCTGGCTGACATGGTGGCCGCCATGAACGTGGCATCCAACCGGATGACCCCTCCCAACGGCCACCGAAGGCCCCTTGCACCAGCGCGCCGGAAGCTGTCATTGTCAGACAGGAAGCTATCATTGCAGGAGCGATCAACCCAGCCGCGAGAGGCTCGACAGCCCACCATCGAGTCCAAGCGGGTGTCCATTTCGGATTCCCAGGTCAGAGGTCAGGCCTGTGTCCCAAATGGAGGTCAGGGTTCTGTCCCGAATGGCACCCTATTCCTTATATAGTGTACTATTTTTGACAAGGGCCCATAGGGGAATAGGGTGCAATTCGGGACGCAGTATATGGGGGATAGGGTGCCATTTAGGACCCATCCATGAAGTCTCAAAAGAAATAGGCATGAGCCTAAATAATGTGTAGTCAATGTGCATTATCCCACCACCAAATACCCTTCACTTTGTCTCTCCCTAGGATTGTATCCAGCTCAACCAATACAAGTTGAAGGATGAGATTGGAAAGGTAAGAAAGGAAAAGTTAGAATAGATGCTGAATTTTTTCTGACAAGAGAAAACATTGTTTCATAAAGAATTCTTGTGTAATAAGTCAAAATGATTCTGTCAGACTTTCTTCTTTTTCTATTCTAGGGCTCATATGGTGTGGTGAGATTAGCTTACAATGAAGATGATGAACAATACTATGTAAGAATCTCTGCACATATTCTGCACAGAATCTCTTCTTTATCATCTCCTTTGTGGGAGCAGAGAAATGTACAGTTCTGCAACTCTCTGTTTTGGCCTTTTTGACTATTATACTATAGGAGCAAACTGATCATGTCTTTCCTTGCGTAGGCAATGAAAGTTTTTTCAAAAAAGAAGCTGATGAAGATGTGTGGATTTCCTCGTAGGTGAAAATGTTCCTTTTAAGTCTTTAGTATGTGGTTTGGTACTGGTATGAACATGAACTGGTGATGATCACCACTATATATAATGGCGGTTGGTTATAGGACGCCCCCCTCCTCGAGGAGCCAGCACAGAACAGGGACTGCCACCCAAACCCCTGGGGCCACTGGAGAGAGTCTACCAAGAGATCGCCATCCTGAAGAAACTAGATCACCTTAACATTGTCCATCTGGTGGAGGTGAACATATTGACATACATAAGTGGAAGATTTAAAAGGTTATTTTAGTTCATTTACATTTAGTTTTATTCATTTCAGAGATTTACACTTTCCAATTGTAGGTTCTTGATGATCCTGCTGAAGACAATCTCCACATGGGTAAGTATGCATTCATCATGTCAGTGCACTGAATGGTGATACAAGGTGTTACATGGTAAACTATGTTTTCTGTTGTATCTCCTTGTACTAGGTCCATAGTTTGTATATTATAATACTCTATCCAGTTTGATTATTACATAGAAACTAATATGACTAGTCATTTCATTCTCTGTTTGTTTATTTTCTAGCCTTTGAGTTAATGCCAAAAGGGTACGTTTTACTCCTTTCTGAAATATACTGTATTACATTACATTATAACACTGGTCCTTTGTAGCTCAGTTGGTAGAGCATGGTGCTTGTAATGCCAGGGTAGTGGGTTTGATTCTTGGGACCACCCATATGTAAAACGTAACCACGCATGACTGTAAGTCACTTTGGATAAAAGCATCTGCTAAATGGCTTATATTCTTCTTATTATATTATACTGTATATAACACTTAAATTATGAATTTTGTTATTTATATATAACTCCTCCAGTTACTGAATTTGGTGAATATAAGGTATCCATTTTTAAGGGATATAAGATACCAATGACAAGGTTCAGGCATTGTTAGTGGTAGGAAGACCACTGTTTGGAAGATTATGGTGGTGATGCTTACTTACCTTTGCCTGTCTCTGTTGCTTTTCCTGGGCCCTAGCCCAGTGATGGAGGTGCCCTCAGACACTCCCTTCACAGAGGAACAAGCCCGYTTTTACTTCAGAGACATCATCCTGGGGATTGAATACTGTAAGTCCTCCACCTGGATTTCGTCTCAAATGGCATCGTATTCCCTATATACAGTAGTGCACTACTTTTGACCTGAACCCTAAGGGCCATGGTCAAARATAGTGCACTAAATAGGGAATAGAGCGCCATTTGGGACGTATGGCCTAATAGCATTCTGCTCAGAGACCTGCAGCATACTGCTAACCCTGATCATGTTTTTTGCAAGACATTGGTTTGAAAGTCACTAGTCAGATACGTTCTGAAAAGACAGGATCAGTTGGTGCTTTGACAGCTGAATGTCAAGACCTAAATCAAATGGGCAATGCTCTTTGTATACTTATAAAAGTTTATCTAAAAAAAGAGAACTAAATCAGTGTTTCCTTTCCTTTTTCCCTGGTCATATTCTCTCTTCCTCCTTCTCAGTGCACTACCAGAAGATCATCCACAGAGACATCAAGCCTTCCAACCTGTTACTGGGAGACAATGGGCATGTGAAGATTGCAGACTTTGGTGTCAGTAACCAGTTTGAGGGGAGTGATGCTCTCCTGTYCAGTTCAGCAGGGACTCCAGCCTTCATGGCGCCAGAGATGATGACTGATCATGAACAGAGCTTTACTGGCAAGGTTAGACACTAATTGCTAATTTATCTAATCAGGTCACTCATCTTTGATTGTATCCTAGAATAATATTTACCCTATGAATATGTATTGCATTGACTGGTATCAAAAAGACTTAGAAATTGACTTGGTATCAAACGTCAACATTTTACTGTACTGTAAAATATACAGCAAGCTCTCTTTGTAAAGTAATGGTCAATGTTCATGTTTGTTAGGCCTTGGATGTGTGGGCCATGGGAGTCACCCTGTACTGCTTTGTCTATGGRAAGGTAGGTTCTGTTATTATCATAATGTACGGTATTCTGCCATGGATTATTTTGGCCAACTAGTTTCTGATTTACTGTGTCAATTATGCTGAGGACTACAACTATTGTTTGATCAACCGTTGCATCCCACATAATAATGCTTTTAAAATAAATACATGTAATGGTTTATGTGGGAAACAGACAGCATGTGTATGCATGTAGCCTATCCTTTTATAGCCGCATTTTAATGCCTTTTCTTCTTCACTATCTTCCTATATCAGTGCCCTTTCATCGATGAATACATCATCGGCCTGCACAATAAGATCAGGAATAGGCCTGTGGAGTTCCCAGACACGTGAGTTCCACTAAGGGACACTATTTACCATGCAAAAACAATTTAGTCTGCTCTCTATGCACCACTCTAAAATATGGGTAGAACGTCACATTATAGCATGTAATAACTTGATAATAACATAGTAATAGTATTGTTTTAACGTTCCTAGCCATTCACTGCTACTGTAGTTACTGTACTGTAGATGGTTCTATTCTATTTGGTGGGTGGTCATCTCAGTCACTATTTGGTACCACAGGCCTGAAGTATGCAAGGAGTTGAAGGAGCTTATTATAAGGATGCTGGATAAAAATCCTGATACAAGGATCACCATTCCGGAAATCAAGGTAAAAGGGGGCAGATCTAGACCTTCAATAGTGCCTATAAAAAACAAATCCTTCAYAGAAACCATCTATGACACTTGAAATTAATGTTTTACTGTCCTGGTAGAGCTGTCTTATATGTGTTGTGGGACGATTGTGTTCCCCCTCCTGTTTGTTGCCAGGAGCACCCGTGGGTGACAGAGGATGGCACTGACCTTCTACCCCTGGAGGAAGAACACTGCACTGTGGTGGAGGTGACTGAGGAGGAGGTCCAGAACTCCATCAAACTCATCCCCAGTCTGTCTGCTGTGGTGAGTCAGTTCACTAGTGTCCTGTCCAGGGGATATACAGCTCTTGTTCTGGCTCGGACAAGGCTAACTTACTAACTTACTCATCTATCACAAATAGGGCCAGGAGTTTTTGTGTCTTAACAAGGGAAAAAGTTTGGGACCTACACCAGGGCCCAGAGGTTTTCCAGGTCAATACACATGGTCAGGGAACATTTTTGTCATAAGGCAGATTGCTACAGTGAATATGTGTCCCAAACGGCACCCTTTTCACAATATAGTGCACTACTTTTGACCAGGGTCTATAGGGCTCTGGTCAAAAGTAGTGCACTATAGAGAATAGGTTGCCATTTGGGATGCACCTCTGACACTCACTCTCCCCATGTTAGATCCTGGTGAAGTCCATGCTGAGGAAGAGGTCCTTTAGTAACCCCTTTGAGTGTCACAACAGGAGAGCAGAGAGGTCTATGTCTGCTCCAGGAGGTCTCCTTGCGTAAGTCCCCTATAAATCCTCCTTATCTGCTTTCTTTATCTGCCGATTTTGGGATTAGGAAACAAACAAAACAAAACAAAGTGACAGAAATACACAGAGTCGGTTAGATATATAGGCTACTGTAAATGGGATTAACACAAAAGAAGCACACATATACAAAATACTGTAAGGACAGGTGTATGGCAGAAGACTGAAGCTACAATGAGAAACATGACATATAGTGAGCTCCAAAAGTATTGAGACAGTGACACATTTTCTGTTGTTTTGACTCTATACTCCTGCACTTTGGATTTGAAATTATACAATGACTAGGAGGTTAGAGTGCAGACTGTGAGCTTGAATTAGAGGGTATTTTATTAGATTTTTTGCATTTTGTGTAACTTATTTTTAAACGTATTGTGTACATAATGTTGCTACTACCGTCTCTTATGACTGAAAAGAACAAACAGATCAATAAAAACGACATTGATCCATCTAATTTGGCTATGAGAAGAGGAGACACAAATACAATATGACATCCATCTAACCTGGGGTAAGAAATTATTGTCCAAAAACAAACTTTCAAGTGGCACTGATCCAAAAGTGATAAAGAGTGAATATACACACTCACTGTGGACATGGCCAATGCTCTCCACTCGCACCAATAAGATAGGCTACACTGTTTGCTAAATTAAGTTGATAATTTTGATAACTAAAAGACAGAGTATTTTGTTTGTCTTCTCTTTACAGCAATAACCATTTGCTTTTCAAACTGTTTTTCTGCAATTGTATTTTGAAATATTGCAATATACAGTGCCTTCGGAAAGTATTCAGACCCCTTGACTTTTTCTAAATTTTGTTACAGCCTTATTCTAAAATGTATTAAATTGTTTATTTTTCCTCATTAATCTACACACAATACCCCATAATGCCAGTTTTTTTTTTTTTTGCTAATTTATATAAAAAACGGAAATATTACATTTACATAAGTATTCAAACCCTTTACTCAGTACTTTGTTGAAGCACCTTTGGCAGCGATTACAGCCTCAAGTCTTCTTGGGTTTGGCGCTACAAAGCTTGGCACACCTGTATTTGGGGAGTTTCTCCCATTCTTCTCTGCAGATCCTCTCAAGCTCTGTCAGCTTGGATGGGGAGTGTCGCTGCACAGCTATTTTCAGGTCTCTTCAGAGATGTTCGATCAGGTTCAAGTCCGGGCTCTGGCTGGACACCTCAAGGACATTCAGAGACTTATCCTGAAGCCACTCCTGCGTTGTCTTGGCTGTGTGCTTAGGGTCGTTGTCCTGTTGGAAGGTGAACCTTCACCCCAGTCTGAGGTCCTAAGCACTCTGGAGCAGGTTTCCATCAAGGATCTCTATATACTTTGCTCCGTTCATCTTTCCCTCGATCTTGACGAGTCTCCCAGTCCCTGCCACTGAACAACATCCCCACAGCATGATGCTGCCACCACCATGCTTCACCGTAGGGATGGTGTCAGGTTTCCTCCAGACGTGCTGCTTGGCATTCAGACCAAAGAGTTCCATCTTGGTTTCATCAGACCAGATCTTGTTTCTCTGTAGCTGTCTTCTTCTCACACACTTACAGTTCAGCTCAGTCAACTACATCCGGGCACACAACAGCTTTGATGACATTGCTAAGTGGTTTATTACATTGTGCCTTAACGAAATATGCTAATATTAATTAGTCCATCATAGATTTTTAGATTTTGTTTCTACAGTATCTATCTCCATCATGTAATGTAACTTTATGATTACATTGCTTATTTACCATTGACGTGCAGTCTTTAACAAACACATATTTGCTGATATTGTCCTTTTCTTGTCTATCTCTTACCCATTGCAGGGACTCTTGGGGGCGACTGGAAACCGAGGTTCATCCTTCATTGAGGTAAGAGCCCTGGTTAAAAGTAGTGCATACTATATAGGGAATATTTTGCAATTTGGAATTGGGACGCAACACCAGTCTTGTGGTAACAGGTTTTTTTCTGGGGTTTGATCACTATCATTCTACTCTATGTGATTCTATTTCTATGGTCTCAGTACTGTCTATTTATGCGCTGCTGAGAGTTGATGTGTATTGGACCTGATTGGTACTGCTGTTCCTGACATGCATGGCATTTAATGCAGTGTTCTTCTTGTCATGACCCTTCCCCCTTCTAGTTGCTTTTAACAACAAATCAAATCAAATTTATTTATAAAGCCCTTCTTACATCAGCTGATATATCAAAGTGCTGTACAGAAACCCAGCMTAAAACCCCAAACAGCAAACAATGCAGGTGTAGAAGCACGGTGGCTAGGAAAAACTCCCTAGAAAGGCCAGAACCTAGAAAGAAACCTAGAGAGGAACCAGGCTATAAGGGGTGGCCAGTCCTCTTCTGGCTGTGCTGGGTGGAGCTTATAATAGAACATTGAACATAAATTACCAGCATGGTCAAATAATAATAATCACAGTAGTTGTCGAGGGTGCAACAGGTCAGCACCTCAGGAGTAAATGTCAGTTGGCTTTTCATAGCCGATCATTGAGAGTATCTTTACCGCTCCTGCTGTCTCTAGAGTGTTGAAAACAGCATGTCTGGGACAGGTAGCACGTCCGGTGAACAGGTCAGGGTTCCATAGCCGCAGGCAGAACAGTTGAAACTGGAGCAGCAGCACGGCCAGGTGGACTGGGGACAGCAAGGAGTCATCATGCCAGGCATGAGGCATGGTCCTAGGGCTCAGGTCCTCCGAGAGAGAGAAAGACAGAAAGAGAGAAAGAGAGAATTAGAGAGAGCATACTTAAGTTCACACAGGACACCGGATAAGACAGGAGAAATACTCCAGAAATAACAGACTGACCCTAGCCCCCCGACACATAAACTACTGCAGCATAAATACTGGAGGCTGAGACAGGAGGGGTCAGGAGACACTGTGGCCCCATCCGATGATACCCCCGGACAGGGCCAAACAGGCAGGATATAACCCCACCCACTTTGCCAAAGCACAGCCCCCACACCACTAGAGGGATATCTTCAACCACCAACTTACCATCCTGAGACAAGGCCGAGTATAGCCCACAAAGAGCTCCTCCACGGCACAACTCAAGGGGGGGCGCCAACCCAACACACAGTAACAAGGCAACAGTAAACATGTTGTCCCCCACGAATGATGCAGAGCCCCCCCCCCTTGGGCCAGTTGGTGACAATTATACAAATGTATGTCGCGTGGATTAATGAGAAAGATAAAAAAACATTTTTTGCCTTGCTGGAAATCAAAACTTGATAGCTCACAATGGACGGGATGTTAGAGACCGGACTCCACTGCCTGATAGGGAGATGCATAGATATAAAACAGGAACAGGACTTATCATGAGGAGATGCATAAAAGAAAATTCTCGCTTTGTCATTGTGGGGTATTGTGTGTAGATTGATGACAATTATTTTTTTATTAATCCATTTAAAAATCAGGCTGTAACGTAAAAAATGTGGAAAAAGTCAAGGGGTCTGAATACTTTCTGAATGGACTGTCGGTACAAAATGTCATGACTGTAGCTCAAAAGGAACTGGAGATATGCTTGTAAAACATTTGCTGGGGGACAAAAAGTATAGTTTCTGGAAATTGTAATAGGCTGAGATAGTAGGTCCATATGGGACACGTGTTGCTCATGAGGAGATGCTTTGCAAGATGCAACAGTATTCAGACCCCTTTGAGTTCTTCACATGTTGTGTTACAAAAGGGGGATTCAAATGGATTTAATAGTAATTTTTGGTCAACAATCTACACAAACTACTCTGTAATGTCAGAGTGGGCAAAAAAGTATATATTCTGTATATATTACATATAGTTGTTGCATAAGTATTCAGACCCTTTTTTAGGCAAGCCTAAATTAGTTCAGGAGTAAAATATTGCTTAACAAATCACATAATAAGTTACATGGACTCACTCTGTGTGAAATAATACGGGTTGACATGATTTTTGAATGACTAAACCTTCCTCTGTCCCTCATATACAACATCTGTAAGGTCCCTCAGTTAAGTATTGAATTTCAAGCACAGATAAAACTATAAAGACCAGGGAGCTTTTCGAAAGCCCCATAAAGAAGGGCAGTGACTGGTAGATGGGTAACAACAACACATCATACATAGAATATCTCTTTAACTATGGTCAAGTTAATAACTATGCTGTGGATTATATATTAAACCACACAGACACATCAAAGATACAGTCGTCCATCTGAACTGAGCTTTAGGACAGGAATGAAACTGCTCAGGGATGTACGGGTGGCAGGTAGCCTAGTGGTTAGAGCATTGTGTCAGTAACCGAATGGTTGGTGGATTAAATCCCTGTGCTGACAAGTTGAAAATCTGTCACTCTGCCCTTGAACAAGGCAGTTAACCCACTGTTCCTAGGCTGTCATTGTAAATAAGAATTTGCACTTAACTGACTTGCCCACTTAAATAAAAAAATTGGTGATGCCATTGGTGGTTTTAAAACAGCTACAGAGTTCAATGTCTGTGACGGTAGGAAACTGAGGATGGCTCAACACCATTATAGTACTCAACAATAATGACCTAAATGACAAAAACATACATCTTGGTTTTAACAAGGTATTAAGGTATCAAATCCCACAACACATCACTGAGTGACTGCCTTGTGTTTATGCATGGTGGTGGCTTGGTATGACATCAGCAAATGCTGGGGAGATTTCCAGGACAAAAATAATCGGTATAGAGCTAAGCACAAGCAAATCCTAGAGGAAAACATGCTTCAGTCTGCTTTACACCAGACACTGGAAGTGGAATTCACATTTCAGCGGTACAATAACCTACTACACAAGGCCAAATCTACACTGGAGTTACCAAGAAGACAGTGAATGTTCCTGAGTGGCCATGTTACAGTTTTGACTTAAATCTGCTTGAAAATCTATGGTAAGACTTGAATTGCTGTCTAACCATGACATTGCYATGACATGACATCTAACCATGACATTGCTGTCTAGGCAGAGCTTGAATAATTTTGAAAAGAATAAAGGGCAAATCAAATAAACTAAAATCAAATCCATTTTTATTTGTCACATGCGACGAGTACAACAGAGCTTACCATGAAATGCTTACTTACAAGCCCTTAACCAACAATGCAGTTAAGAAATAAGAGTTAAGAAAATATTGACTAAATAAACTAAAGTAAAAAAAGTAACACAATAAAATAACAATAACGAGGCTATATACAGGGGTAACCATTAAACCTCTCACTAAAGGCTTCAGTAATACAAAAGTTATACTTAAATCCGAACTGGTTCTCTAGCAGATTAGTAAGAATGTCTCACCCCATGTTCAAGAATGTCCCTTTTCCCCTTTTCCAGATTACAACATCTCACTTTTGGTTATTTGAAAATTAAATAATCTCCAAAATATCACTGTTTTTAAAACAAGCCATAGAAAGTTGGTTGCAATTTCAGTTTAATCCACCAGAAAAGACAGAACAAATAATGCAACAAAAAATATGGTTAAACTCAAATATACTAATAAAAATAAGGTATCATCTTTGTAAATTAGATAAGAAATAGGACTGGTGGAGTTATTATGTCACACATGCAGCTAAAAAAAAATATATGGAAATGTCTGCTCTGACCCAAATTACAACCAACTAATTGCAGCATTACCGCAAAAATGGAAGACGCAAGTGAAAGAAGGAAAAAGTAAGGAACTTGACTGTCGGCCCTGCATTAAAGACAAAAATTGGTTAAAGAAAATTGTGATCAATAAAAAGGTWTACCAATTTAATTTAAGGACCCAAAAAATTGACAGCTGTGCCATATAGATTGCAAAAATGTTCGGTAGAGATTTTTGATGTACCGAATCCATGGCACATTGTCACGCCCTGACCTTAGAGAGCCTTTTTATTCTCTATTTTGGTTAGGTCAGGGTGTGACTAGGGTGGGTACTCTACTTTTGTATTTCTATGTTGGCCTGGTATGGTTCCCAATCAGAGGCAGCTGTCTATCGTTGTCTCTGATTGGGGATCATATCTAGGCAGCCTTTTCACACTTGTTGTTTGTGGGATCTTGTTTTTGTATTGTTGCTGTTGAGCCCTACAAGGCTGTACGTTTCGTTGGTTTCTCTTGCTTGTTTTGTTGCTGGTTATCATTAATAAATATGATTAACCTACCCCACGCTGCATCTTGGTCCGACCATTCTTACAACGACGAGCGTTACACACATGGTGTATGAACTGATACGCAAAACATCTCCCGGATTCAAAACTTAGAATTATTATACAAAATTCTTGCAACCAAAATAATGTTATATATATGGGGGATACAACCATCCCAGCTCTGCAGATTTTGCTGCGAAGAGACAGAATCATTAGATCATTTGTTTTGGTTCTGTCCATATGTAGTTTGTTTTTGGTCGCAGGTCCAGGAATAGCTGAATTGTAACATTTACCTGGAGCTAATTCTGCAAATAGCATTGCTGTCACGATCGTCTTCTTGTGAGAGATTGGACCAAGGCGCAGCGTGTGCAAAATACATCTCTTTATTGTGGAAGAGAGAAAAACACGAAAACGAACACTATACACAAACTAACAAAAAACAAACGACCGTGAAGCTAAATAACGTAAGTGCACAGACAAGCAACAAACGTTCAACATAGACAATTACCCACAAACACATGATGCCCATGGCTGCCTTAAATATGGCTCCCAATTAGAGACAATAAACCACAGCTGTCTCTAATTGAGAACCAATCCAGGCAGCCATCGACATACAAACACCTAGACAAGGCATTTCCCCATTAAACCTACAAACCCCTAGACAACCCAAAACACATACTTCCCCATGTCACACCCTGACCTAACTAWAATAATAATGAAAACAAAGATAACTAAGGCCACGGTGTGACAATTGCTAGGTGATTTGAAAAGTCAGTCAATCGATCGATAACATACAGTTGAAGTCGGAAGTTTACATACAATTAGGTTGGAGTCATTAAAACTCGATTTTCAACCACTCTACAAATKTCTTGATAACGAACTATAGTTTTGGCAAGTCGGTTAGGACATCTACTATGTTTATGACACAAGTAATTTTTCCAACAATTGTTTACAGACAGAATATTTCACTGTATCACAATTCCAGTGGGTCAGAAGTTAACATACACTAAGTTGACTATGCCTTTAAACAGCTTGGAAAATTCCAGAAAAGGATGTCATGGCTTTAGAAGCTTCTGATAGGCTAATTGACATCATTTGAGTCAATTGGAGGTGTACCTGTGGATGTATTTCAAGGCCTACCTTCAAACTCAGTGCCTCTTTGCTTGACATAATGGGAAAATCAAAATAAATCAGCCAAGAACTCAGAAAGAAATTGTAGACCTCCACAAGTCTGGTTCATCCTTGGGAGCAATTTCCAAAGGCCTGAAGGTACCACGTTCATCTGTACAAACAATAGTACGCAAGTATAAACACCATGGGACCACGCAGCCGTCATACCGCTTAGGAAGGAGATGCGTTCTGTCTCCTAGAGATGAACGTACTTTGGTGCGAAAAGTGCAAATCAATCCCAGAACAACAGCAAAGGACCTTGTGAAGATGCTGGAGGTTACAGGTACAAAAGTAGCTATATCCATAGTAAAATGAGTCCTATRTTGACATAAGCTGAAAAGCCACTCAGCAAGGAAGAAGCCACAACTCCAAAACCGCAAGAAAAAAAGATGAAACAAATATAGAACTGTTTGGCCATAATGACCATTGTTATGTTTGGAAGAAAAAGGGGGATGCTTGCAAGCCGAAGAACACCATCCCAACCGTGAAGCACGGGGGTGGCAGCATCATGTTGCGGGGGTGCTTTGCTGCAGGAGGGACTGGCATCATGAATAGATGGCATCATGAGATATGGAAATTATGTGGATATATTGAAGCAACATCTCAAGACATCAGTCAGGAAGTTAAAGCTTGGTCGCAAATGGGTCTTCCAAATGGACAATGACCCCAAGCATATTCCCAAAGTTGTGGCAAAATGGCTTCAGGACAACAAAGTCAAGGTATTGGAGGGGCCCTCACAAAGCCCTGACCTCATTCCTATAAAACATTTGTGGGCAGAACGGAAATAGCGTGTACGAGCAAGGAGGCCTAMAAACCTGAMTCAGTTACAGCAGCTCTGTCAGGAGGAATGGGCCAAAATTCACCCAACTTATTGTGGGAAGACTACCCGAAATGTTTGACCCAAGTTAAACAATTTAAAGGCAATGCTACCAAATACTAATTGAGTGTATGTAAACTTCTGACCCACTGGGAATGTGATGAAAGAAATAAAAGCTGAAATAAATCTTTCTCTCTGCTATTATTTTGACATTTCACATTATTAAAATAAAGTGGTGATCCTAACTGACCTAAGACAGGGAATTTTTACTAGGATTAAATGTCAGGAAATGTGAAAAAACTGAGTTTAAATGTATTTGGCTAAGGTGTATGTAAACWTCCAACTTCAACTGTAATAATACTTTTTGAAAACATTTTTATATTTAATTTACATTCTGTAGAAACTATGAGAATATAAAGGTTCAGAACTTTTGTACAGCACAGTTAAAMAATATATGGCAAATAGAAATAGAAAATGAGATAGATGGGAGGGGTTGAGTTGAGGTGAAGGGTGGGACTAAAAACAACAAGATAACTAATGTAAAGTATACTGAGTCCGTAAAATGTATATAGGTGCAGACTTTTGTGAAACAGCACAGTTAAAAATATATGGCTAATAGAACTGGATGGTCTTCAGAGATAGATGGGAGGGGTTGAGGGTAACTGAAGGATGGGATTAAAAACAAACATAAGTTAACTATTGTAAAATACATTGTGTCTGTAAAATGTATATAGTATGTATAAGCTGGAAGTAGAAGCCTAAGTGTTGTTGTCCATTAGTTCACTCTAATTTGGGGAGGGGTGGTAGGGTTAGGGGAAAATAATAAAGGAAAATATATTGAAAATAAAAATATATATAATTGAAAACTGACAATTACGTTGACGGAAGCTGAAATCTATCTGCAATATAAAAAATATTTTTTTWAAAGAAGAAAAAAAGAATAATGGGCAAATATTGTACAAGCCAGGTGTGCCCAGTGGCGGTTCTAGACCATTTAAACTGGGGGGGCCAAGCTGGGGCCAGTTGTACTGTTAGAGGGGCCAGTTACATTAGACATTATTGTTGTCATCATTTTCTTCACTGCATTGCAGGCATTAGCAGGCTAAAGACCATGTTCATAATTATCATCGTTGCCACTGTCTAATAACGGATGTAAAAAAAGAACGATAGCAAAAATTAGTTATGTAAAATTATTTCATACTCCACATTTAGGGGGGCCACAAGGGGGTCCAAAATTGTTGTCACAGGGACACTGCCCCCCCCCCCCAGAACCGCCACTGGGTGTGCCAAGCTCTTATAGACTTACCAAAGAAGACTCACCGCTGTAATTGATGCCAAAGGTGTTTCTAACATGTATTGACTCAGGAAGCTAATGTCACGGCTGTCGTAAGAACGGGACCAAGGCGCAGTGGATGTTGAGTTCCACATATTTAATTCAGAAAGAGAAACTTAAAACAAAACAAAATATATCAATAAACGAACAACTAAACGTGACTACGTGGTGCACATGCACAAACACAAAACAATATCCCACAAATGCAGGTGGGGAGAAAGCCTACCTAAATATGATCCCCAATTAGAGGCAACGATTACCAGCTGCCTCTAATTGGGAACCACACAAACCACCAACCTAGAAATCTATAAACTAGATAACTCCCCCAGTCACGCTCTGACCTAAACACCATAGAGAACCCTCTATGGTCAGGGCGTGACAGCTGAATAGTTATGCAACGACTATATTTTAGTTATTTCATTTCTATTCATCTTTAAAAAAATTTAATGTGACGGAATCCAAAGGGGTCTGAATACTTTTGCAAGGTATTGTATGTACAACATCTCATCACTGTAGCTCAAACGGTACAGGAGATATGCTTGTTCACATTTTGGAATTTGAGTTGATTACAATAGCGCCTCCCTTGGGCCAATCTGTGTAATTTTGTAAATGCCGAATCTCTATGGCAAGACACATCATTCACCCAAGTTTCACCAAAAGATGTTGTGTGTGATTAACATATGTACAAACGTACTGAGACCGATCCATAGTCGTCCCCCTTGCCCCGATTTCATCATGGGCGACAATAAAACATGTGTTGCCCGCAGGAAATCAAGCAGAGAAGGAGAGTTGGATGGAAACGGAGAAGGAGAGTTGGAGGACCTTACTGAAGATGATGATGCACTTGCAGAGGGCTGCTGGTAAACCTTTTTTTTCCTGATAGACCTGTTTAAATTAGGGGACAGACCTGTTCAAAGCAAACTCTTTGCTGTATCTTCATACGATATGTAATATTAATGTAATATATTTGAAGAGAGATCCAAATGAAAGAGCTCACCCTTACAGTCTTTTAGAAAGATTTGTGATAACTACAGTACAAACCATGTATTAGGTTTTTAACTTTTGTCTTATTCCATCTGCGTGATGTTTGTGTCTGCTGTTAACATAGGGTTTCATTGTCTGTTCATGATGTACTGTACTATATTACTCATAATAGTCTGAATGCCTTTTGTACTATTAGCTCTGTGTTTTCCAAATATTACACCTATGTATTGAACTGAAATGTGGTTGTTACATTGTAAATATGTACCATTCTAAAGAAGTCATTTTTGCATGCTTTCATACAGTTGATGTTGAAGATAATTAAAGGTAGCAAATGAACATTCTTGTTTGTTCTCTGTATGGCTCTCTCTAACAGGATGTGCTGGCTCTTGTACGCAGGTGTTATTAACGTCCTATAGTGCAAGCAATCTTTCATCTGGGGCCGTTTCAAAAGAAAGAGTAGGACTAAAGGCTTTATTTTTAATATATATATTTTTTTACTGTTTTACAAATTGAAGTGAGTGATATCACATCTAGATGTCAAATGGACTTCTGGAACATGTGTCAGAATAGCTTTTAGGATTTAAGAGGGAAAAACAAGTTACGTCGACACTAAGTCTGCATTGTGAGGAGCTAAAATGTGCAGCTTATTCTGAATCATCTCAGCTGACATGAAAGTAATATCGTTTCATAATTTAAACACTTGAATAAAAAAAATCCACCTGTTTTTGTTTTCGGTCAGACTTTTTAAAATTGGTATTTCTGAAATGCTGAAGTATACCACATAATTTTCAACAATATGATCACCTATTTGTTCAATAGTTCATATTGACATTCCCTCATGTCACAGCCCAGTAGGCTATTCAAGTATGGCTCTCTGACACCATCCACATGCTTTTGTAAAAAAATAACTGGAATGACACTTGTATTATTGTGACAGGGTGGGAACCTTAGTTTTGGTCAGTGTTTCCCCTGTGACCTTAATTAGGATGGGACAGGTCAAACGTATCAAAGCACCCCTGTGACTTGTTAGGTAAGAGATTTTGTACCTGAAGTTGGTGGAAAATGTGTTTGAGAACAATTTTGAGAACAATGCTGTTTTTAATAAATATTTGTGGTGTGGTAAATTGGTCTACGGTTTGTGTTTACTTTGATTATCAGTGTTTCTTTATTCAAAATTGACAGACAAAGTCATTGGCCTTATGTTCAATGTCCCTGTTTCTTTGTAAATATACCACTAGATGGCACCCTTGTGTCTGACTATCATCTATTGTGCCTCAGGTCAGTTTTTTCTTCTTCATTGTTCTTCATACAGAGGCTACGTTAGGCTTGCTTCAGACAGACATGTCATAATGTATTTGACACCAACTTCYTTCTGTAGAATGATCTAATACCACTTGCCAATGACCACAATGAAACATCATGCCATGTGTCCCATGCTTCTTTTCTTTCAACAGTCAGGGAACACAATGCATGTAAAGGTTTGCCCACTCTTGATAAGAGGTGTACAGATGAAGTCCTTATGTCTCTGTCATGCACTCCTCAGCAAGAAGAGGTAAAAATATGTATGTTTATCCTGTGATTGAGTACTATAGAGCCATTTATCTTAAGGGGCTGTCATACTAGTCATATGTGTTATGACAGGGGATTTGGCATGACACACAGCCCCTTTATCTAAAAGAAACACTCCAGGGGTTAAGTTTCCCTATACTGAAGTGTGTGACTTCCTGCACAGGTGTCAGGGGTACATGCTGCATGCACAGCCTCCATGTGAGCTGTAACACAATAAAAAAGGCATGTTCATTATATGTCCATTCATGTATTGAAACATATTTAATGTGGACCATTTGGACCATATTTAATCATTCTTTACATTAGTTGGCATTTTTGTGATCAGTTTATTTTCCCATTGCTATACATGGCACTCCTCGAAAACCACAGTGGAATGTRGAAAGGGTTACTGTGGAAACAGTTGCCAAGCAACAGCACAATAGTGCTCTGTTTTTGATCGGACCACACCTTATAAATAGAATGAATAAAACTGACTTGTTTCTCCACATTATACATCAAAATCCATTGGTCTACTGATAGAGGTACAATTCAGTTGATAATTGATTGTTATGATTCCTTACATAAAATAGACTACACAGGAAACAGACAATGTGTTGTATTGTAACTGATAAAAAAAAAAAAATCTCCCTAAGCCTGTGTGAAGTACATACCTGTGTATGGTAGAGCACACCTCCCCTGTGTGCTCGGGAGACCACCAACCCTCCAGCACAGCCTGTCTTCTTTGGGAGAACTGTATGGTGTATAGCTGATCATTCTCTGCTCCCTTGCCAGTGACATCTGCCATGACAGCCTCAGCAACAGGCTGAGCCAGCCAGGCCAATGCAGAGGCCAAGTGGGACTCCCCCGGCCCAGCTAAACCCATTACAGCTGTKACWACCCAGTCAGCTCCATCATGGGCTTGGGTTTCTCATTTCCCATCCCCAACTCTGTCAGTCTGTTCC
The DNA here is from genome assembly GCF_002910315.2 of Salvelinus sp. IW2-2015. Taxonomy (NCBI): domain Eukaryota; kingdom Metazoa; phylum Chordata; class Actinopteri; order Salmoniformes; family Salmonidae; genus Salvelinus; species Salvelinus sp. IW2-2015. Next base: position 246,521 of record NW_019957542.1, on the reverse strand, counting down.
AAGTCACTCACGACTCCATCATGCTAGCAGTCATGGTGCCCATGTCTCTTTCTCTCTGAGCTTCATATAACTGACTGGTTTGCAAAACCCAGCCTAAACACACTAAGGTCCCAGTTGATTTTTACACAAAGACAATGCTGGTGTCACTGACATGCTATCAAGTCCTAAACRCACAAATTAAACAATCACTTTCAGACCTGCCAATGCGCCAGAGAGCTCATCTCTCGGCTATACTCCTTGGTAGACTGTTTTCACAGTCCTTCTGTTCATGAATCTTAATAACAAAACGTTTCATGGAATTGTTTTTGAAACTCAATGCAAATAACTGCAGATTACACAGACAGTCTTCTCAAAGTATTTGTTTTCATTTACAAGGTCTTGACAAATCTCCACAGCTGTATACTATCTCTGTTGGGTCTGCTCTCTGTCTCTCCCTCAGTGTGTGGATACTAACCAACCAGAACCAATAATAGATAGCAAAACAGGAAATGCACAATTATACGTTTCAATCAAAAAGGTCATGATTTACATGATCAAAAAGTGCAACAACAGGAAATACAATGACTATTTGCAATGCTCAAGCCAAGCCTTTGTTGCTACCGCTACATTTTGCAGCCATGAGGTCTGTGCAGTAGGTACTGTGTATTATTTACGTTCCTGCTGTGTGGGCCCACACAATGTCACACCCAGCATAGGGAGATTACCTCTAATGTCCATGGTCCTGCTACTTTTTCCGTGGTGGGTACAATACATGTTTTGTATGTATGGTTTTTGAAAGCCCATAAAACTACTGGACAGACAAAGCTAGAAGATATGCTACATTTCTTAGTCATGTACAGTATTGCAGCCTATAGTTAAGGGTCAATGCCAAATCTTTGTTGGTAAAGGTATCCCAGAGCAGCTGCAGGAGGGAGACAAGCCTTTTAAAATAGCAGCCCAATACACATACAATATACTACAGCCAGGTGCACTCTAAAGCATATGCTGTAGACCGAACTCAATGTGGGCACCGACAGTCATACACATACTGTACACACTGAGATACACTCCAAACCCCAATGTGTCTGTCATATCAACAGGAAAGCACGAGGAGAGAAGAGATGAACACGGCTACGTGCCAAGACACTTCACCAGGAAAATCACAATAGTACAAAGCAGAACATTTGGATAGTTATCAAACTGTAAATCTAAAGTAACATCTCTTGGGTGATGATTGCAATGATACGTCCCAAATGGCACATTATTCCTTATATGGTGCACAACTTTTGACCAGAGCCCTTTAGGCCTTGGTCAAAAGAAGCACACTACAGTATAGAAGGAATAGGGTGCAATTTGGAATGCCGATATGGACAATAATAACTTCTGCCATATGAGAGTACTCTCCTCTGATACAAACGTTTTCTGTCTCCTGGCTGCAGCCTTCTCCCCGGTGTGGACTTTGAGAAGGTGACCTCCTCTCTCTCTGCAGAGGGTGTGCTCAGCATAGAGGCCCCACTGCCCTTGCCAGCCATACAGGAAGGAGGCCGCTCAAATGGCCATCAGCAATAAGTAAACTCCCCATGAGTAAGCTTCCAACATTGTGTAATTTTGCAGGCATCAGTTCTCAAGTGCAATTCATAGCTAATACTTGACATCTTCTTCAGTGGCTTGTATTTTATACCTTAAATTGCATTGTTAGTGTCACTTCTTGTAGTCCAAATCTTTATCTATTCCCTATCATGGTTGTCTTTAAAAAACTGACAGGAGAACTGACAGACATCTGATATTTTATTTTTAATTAACAGGGATGATGTTTGGGACTAGCGACTAATAGCTAACAACCAATTATAGCAAGAAGAGTCAAACATACAGATCATCTGCAGTAGATATTGGTCAACTGGAGAGAAGCGCTTACAGACTATCAGTAACATTTCAACTAACTATCTACTAACACTAACCCTGGCCCTAACCCTAACCTTAACCGTATCCTAACCCTAAACTTAACCCTTACCCTAACGCTAGCCCTAACTCTAACCTTAACCCTTACCCAAACCCTTATTCTAAACCTTACCCAACCCCAACTGTAACCTTAGAAAGCAGTTTCTTATCAACATTTAGTCAGTTGCTTATCAACAGATAGATTGTTGATAGCATGACTATCCAAATAAATTGTGACCGTGCTTTTTCTATATAACTGACCATGTCTGTACACTTGATGATGTATGCAGGTGAGTTGGGAGATAAGTCTCCACCTGGAAGTCAGTATTTCTGCAGTCTCATAATGTTTCAATCTTCTGATTTCAAATACATTTACTGTACAGTGTTTTCAATATAGTGGACGTTTCCAGTTAATTATACGAAGAGGAGTGGCTAAGGATAATTCTCTGTGCGGTTGGAGTCATGGGAGGTTTCTTAAAACCTTCCGCTGAACATTCTGGTTCGTTTGATAAATAATAAACAGCAAAGTAGATAAATGTTAATATGAATAAATAATTAATATTGTAGCAGTCATGCATACTATTTGTCTTTATTTTGTGATGTTGAAGAATACAGTTGAAGTCGGAAGTTTACATACACTTTGGTTGGAGTCATTAAAACAAATTTTTCAACCACTCCACAAATGTCTTGTTAACAAACTATAGTTTTCTTAAGTCGTTAGGACATCTACTTTGTGCATGACACAAGTACTTTTTCCAACAATTGTTTACAGACAGAATATTTCACTTATAATTTACTGTATCACAATTCCAGTGGGTCAGAAGTTTAYATACACTAAGTTGACTGTGCCTTTAAACAACTTGGAAAATTCCAGAAAATGACGTCATGGCTTTAGAAGCTTCTGTTAGGCTAATTCACATAATTTGAGTCAATAGGAGGTGTACCTGTGGATGTATTTCAAGGCCTACCTTCAAACTCAGTGCCTCTTTGCTTGACATCATGGGAAAATCAAAATAAATCAGTTGTAGACCTCCACAAGTCTGGTTCATCCTTGGGAGCAATTTCCAAACACCTGAAGGTACCACGTTCATCTGTACAAACAATAGTATGCAGGTATATACACCAATGTAACCAAATACTAATTGAGTGTATGTAAACTTCTGACCCACTGGGAATGTGATGAAAGAAATAGAAGCTGAAATAAGTAATTAAATGTCAGGAATTGTGAAAAACTGAGTTTAAATGTATTTGGCTAAGGTGTAAGTAAACTTCCGACTTCAACTGTATATATATTTCATGGCCAAAGGTAGCAGACAAATCTGAGTAGGAGGAAATTAATCCTCAAAACAGGTCAGCAAATCTTGGAAGTTTGATAAAGGATTAGATTGKGACAATTGTCTGATAGAATGCCAGATTTGACCAGTTTCAAACTTCTCAAGCAATAAGGTTTGCCATTCCCAACCCGGCAAGCTGTGGTTATCTGTATCCCAACATGGAACTATAAAAATGCTTTGTTTTGGTACTCCTAACTTACATACTACTTGTATCTTTGGTACTCGTAATTTACTGCATGTAAAATATACCAGAAGACAAGTAGATGCATTAGATCACCATGCATTTTGTTATTCATAATCCAAAATGTGAAGGGAAAAAAAGAATATCAGTGGAGCTCCAGAAATATAATCCTATTAAAAAGCTAGAAGTACTGTAGAATCTGAGTACACAGATAATTCTAATAACAGTACTCTCTGCCTGCAGCCTGTGAGTAGACACTGAGTAGACTGGGTACATCAATGTGACAGCCCACCACAGAGACTAGGCTACTGTGTAGTCAGTCCATCAGAGACCAACATACTCTTGTATAACAAGCAAAAATCTCTGAGYCAAATTTAGCACACCACCTCCCTCTACGTTATGATGGTCATTTACACTGTAAATAAATACTTTGTAGCACAGCAGGCTAGCTTCAGATTCCACAGTGGACATAGCAGGCAAATGATGTAATAACATTACTGTTATAGAATACAATAGCATAGTTAATTCTGTCAAAGACTATTAACACATGTAGTGCACGGTTCAGATGGTGCCCGTGAGGTTTCCTCTCTATATACTGTACACACAGCTTTTGTCAGGAATGAATGAAAACACAAAACATGTATTGTCTTGAATGAAGTTTATACAGTTGAAGTCGGAAGTTTACATASACCTTAGCCAAAAACATTTAAACTCAGTTTTTCACAATTCCTGACATTTAATCCTAGTAAAAATTCCCTGTATTAGGTCAGTTAGGATCACCACTTTATTTTAAGAATGTGAAATGTCAGAATAATAGTAGAGAGAATGATTTGTTTCAGCTTTTATTTCCTTCATCACATTCCCAGTGTGTCAGAAGTTTACATACACTCAATTAGTAAGTGGTAGCATTGCCTTTAAATTGTTTAACTTGGGTCAAACTCCCGACAGAGCTGGTGTAACTGAGTCAGGTTTGTAGGCCCTCCGTGCTCGCACACGCTTTTTCAGTTCTGCCCACACATTTTTGATAGGATTGAGGTCAGGGCTTTGTGATGGCCGCTCCAATACCTTGACTTTGTTGTCCTTAAGCCATTTTGCCACAACTTCGGAAGTATGCTGGGGTCATTGTCCATTGAAACCCATTTGCGACCAAGCTTTAACTTCCTGACTGATGTCTTGAGACATCTTTTTCCTTTCTCATGATGCCATCTATTTTGTGAAGTGCACCAGTTCCTCCTGCAGCAAAGCACCCCCACAACATGATGCTGTCACCCTCCTCCTTTATCCTCCAAACATAACGATGGTCATTATGTCCAAACAGTTCTATTTTTGTTTCATCAGACCAGAGGACATTTCTCCAAAAAGTATGATCTTTGTCCCCATGTGCAATTGCAAACCGTAGTCTGGCTTTTTTATGGCTGTTTTGGAGCAGTGGCTTCTTCCTTGCTGAGCGGCCTTTCAGCTTATGTCGAATATAGGACTCGTTTTACTATGGATATAGATACTTTTGTACCTGGTTGCTCCAGCATCTTCACAAGGTCCTTTGCTGTTGTTCTGGGATTGATTTGCACCTTTCACACCATAGTTCATTCATCTCTAGGAGACAGAACGCATCTCCTTCCTGAGCAGTATGATGGCTGTGTGGTCCCATGGTGTTTATACTTGCGTTCTMTTGTTTGTACAGATGAACGTGGTACCTTCAGGCATTTGGAAATTGGTCCCAAGGATGAACCAGACTTGTGGAGGGCTACAATTGTTTTTTGAGGTCTTGGCTGATTTCTTTTGATTTTCCCATGATGTCAAGCAAAGAGCCACTGTGTTTGAGGTAGGCCTTGAAATAAATCCACAGGTACACCTCCTATTGACTCAAATGATTTCAATTAGCCTATCAGAAGCTCCTAAAGGCATGACATCATTTTCTGGAATTTTCCAAGCTGTTTAAAGGCACAGTCAACTTAGTGTATGTAAACTTCTGACCCACTGGAATTGCGATACAGTGAATTATAAGTGAAATAATCTGTAAACAATTGTTGAAAAAATTACTTGTCATGCACAAAGTAGATGTCCTAACCGACTTGTCAAAACTAAAGTTTGTTAACAAGAAATTTGTGGAGTGTATTGAAAAACGAGTTTTAATGACTCCAACCTAAGTGTATGTAAACTTCCGACTTCAACTGTATATAGCTTGGTTATTACTGTAGCTTTGGTATTTTTTCAGGTAATGAATCATACATTATCTTCCTTTATTATCTGTCAACACCTTTAGCAGKGCTGCCTTTTGAAACTAAACTCCAAACTAGATGGTCAAGAAGTTAATTGTTGGGCCTCCCGAGAGGCGCAGCGGTCTAAGGCACTGCATTGCAGTGCCAGAGGCTTCACTACATACCCTGGTTCGATCCAAGGCTGTGTCGCATCCGGCCGTGACTGGGAGACCCATGAGGTGGCACACAATTGGCCCAGCGTTGTCCGGGTTAGGGGAGGGTTTCGCCGGCCTGGATGTGCGGCTGGCTTCCAGGTTAAGCGTGCAGTGTGTCAAGAAGCAGTTCGGCTTGGTGGGGTCGTGTTTCGGAGGAAGCATGGCATGTTATCGGTTATTTAATCATTTGTAAATGCAATATAAACCCTTTATAAACCCTTGAAAGTGTTACCATGTAAATAGAGCTCATAGAATAGGTATTGGTTTGACATGATTTATCAGTGATTTATACATAGAGGGAACTTATCTGGTTAACTTGATTATACTTTAGTATTCTATTGACTATACTGTCTAGTCTGTTGCCTCAATCCAGGAAATCATCAGATAATCAACAGATAAATAATTTWGCAAAAATGTGTTTCCTTGACCATTTTGATATTGTTTCATGGATACTTTCACAATCTATTGGCCACTGTATGAATGTTGGTTTTGTCATCCTTGGTGCAGATAATGTAGTGCACTACAACACCGCGTGGGGGACATGTTGGTGCTGCTGAATTMTAATGCTTCCTCTGCTGCTTGAGCTTTCATCTTTTTTTGCAGGATGCTATAGGTGTCTGAGCAGTGCAGCAAGGAACTGGGGCTAATAACGGGAGGCTTATTATAGCCCTAGCAACAGGAACGGGATTGGTGGCTGCGCAGAGTGAGCCTATCAGCTATTGGCTGGCAAGGGAGACAGTTCCAAGCACAGAAATTAATCTCATGAAAGCTTCAGTACAGCAGGCTGCAGTAAGAGACTGCAGTCTAGGGTTGGGGGATCCAACAACTTGCCACTTCAGCTTATCAGTCAATTTGGGGTGCTGTTTCCGTATTGGAATAAACAGATGTGCATGAATAATTGGTGTGTGTGTGTGTGTGTGTGTTGTGTGGTGGTGTTGGGTGTGTGTGTGGTGTGTGTGTGTGTGTTGTGTGTGTGTGTGTGTGTGTGTGCTGTGTGGTGTGTGTGTGTGTGGTGTGGTTGGGTGGGGTTGTTTGGTGTGTGTGTGTGTGTGTGTGAAACTCACTGTCAGGAATGGCAGAGTTAGTATCTTAGTTACAGCATACACATGATAGAGATTTATTGTCATGTAAATGAAATTTTAGGTTTGAGTAAAGATACTAATATTTAACCCCATAGGAAGAGAGTAGCTATACGTGGTCTCTAATTGGTTATATAGCCTAGAAGTATGCTTTATGATCATCATTGGATGTTATGATAGATGAGGATGAGCCAAAGCACCTTATCTCATCCTCTTCATCTCCTGCACAACGACATACACATGCACAGACAGGTAACACCTCAAGTGGTTCTGCGGGGATCTGGAAAGAAGAGATCCCGGAGATATACGCCTGAACGAAACAATTGGTATGTACGGACATAACCAGTTTCTACGATACCTATACAAACATGTTTGAACTTGAATCTCTGACCCAGCACATGAACAGCACATGATGGTGTTTCAAATAAGAGGCACAGTGTCCCAAATGAGTTTATCTGTCACACTGTCTATGGTGCACTAAATTCCTTTTTAAAATGTCTATGATGCACTACACTCTCTAAATGTCTATGAGTTAAATACTGGAGGGGACAGGGAACATTGTAGCACTGAGTAAAATACTGGAGAGGACAGGAACATTGTAGCACTGAGTAAAATACTGGAGAGGACAGGAAACATTGTAGCACTGAGTAAAATACTGGAGACAGGAAATATGTAGCACTGAGTAAATACTGGAGACAGGAAATTTGTAGCACTGAGTAAAATACTGGAGACAGGAAATATTGTAGCACTGAGTAAAATACTGGAGAGGACAGGAAACATTGTAGCACTGAGTGAAAATACTGGAGACAGGAAATATTGTAGCACTGAGTAAATATACTGGAGCAGGAAATAGTTGTAGCACTGAGTAAAATACTGGGAGGACAGGAAACATTGTAGCACTAAGTAAAATAATGGAGAGGACAGGGAACATTGTAGCACTGAGTAAAATACTGGAGAGGACAGGAAACATTGTAGCACTGAGTAAAATACTGAGAGGACAGGAAACATTGTACGCACTGGTAAAATACTGGAGAGGACAGGAAATATTGTAGCACTGAGTAAAATACTGGAGAGGACAGGAACATTGTAGCAGAGTAAGATACTGGAGAGGACAGGAAATATTGTAGCACTCAGTAAAATACTGGAGGACAGGAAATATTGTAGCACTGAGATAAATACTGGAAGGAGACAGGAAATATTGTAGCACTGAGTAAATACTGGAGAGGACAGGAAATATTGTAGCACTGAGTAAAATACTGAAGAGGACAGGAAATATTGTAGCACTGAGTAAAATACTGGAGAGGACAGGAAATATTGTAGCACTCAGTAAAATACTGGAGGACAGGAAATATGTGCACTGAGTAAAATACTGGAGAACAGGAAATATTGTAGCACTGAGTAAATACTGGAGAGCAGGAAATATTGTAGCACTGAGTAAAATACTGGAGAGGACAGGAATATTGTAGCACTCAGTAAAATACTGGAGAGGACAGGAAACATTGTAGCACTGAGTAAAATACTGGAGGACAGGAATATTGTAGCATGAGTAAATTACTGAGGAGAGGACAGGACATTGTAGCACTGAGTAAAAATCTGGAAGAGGAACAGGAAACATTGTAGCACTGAGTAATTACTGGAGAGGACAGGAACATTATGTAGCACTGTAAAATACTGAAGAGAGACAGGAAATATTGTAGACGACTAGAGTAAAATACTGGAGAGGACAGGAAATTGTAGCACTGAGTAAATACTTGGAGAGGAACAGGAAATAATTTAGCACTCAGTAAAAATACTGGAGAGGACATGTGAAATATTTGGTAGCACTCAGTAAAAATACTGGAGAGGACAGGAAATATTGTAGCACTTGAGTAAGATACTGGAGAGGAACAGGAAAATGATGGTAGCACTGAGTAAATAACTGGAAGAGGAAGCAGGAACATTGTGCAACACTGAGTAAGATACACTGAGAAGGACAGGAAATATTGTAGCACTGAGTAAGATACTGGAGAGGACAGGAAATATTGTAGCACTGGATTCATAGGATGAAGTATGGTGAATGAGCTGGTAGTTCAGTATGACACTAATAAAAAAATCTAAAAAATCTATATGCTGACAAACAACTAACTTGAATGAGCAACAGATAGCAACGAAGTTTCTTAGAAACATCCTCCAATTTAATGGTAGTCGATTTGTTGACAAGATTATGTGACTTCAGTCTACATTTTTTCTGTTGTATAGCCATGGTCCCAAGCCTTTACTTGATTCAATGGAAGTTTAATTTAATTTCAGAGCAAAGAGAGCATACATGTTACAGTGGTGTTCTACCTGAACTTACAGACACAAGGATCTGGGTGAACAAATTGAAAATTAAATAAATAAAYACAAACAAAACATGTACTTAATGAATGAACCATCCCGTCTGATGTGTCCAAAAATCTACACCAAACAAATTATAGAGTTTAAAGTTTCTTTCAGAGGAAAAGCAATCTGATTTGTTAACTCTCGCCATCTATGTTGACATACAGAGGAAAAAGTAAAATAGTGTTCCAATGTGGCCTTGTGTCCCAGAAGGGACTATGTAAATTAATGAAGTACCAGGTTTAATTACATGTGTTAACTGTTATTAGATTAGCATGGCAAAAATGGAAGGTATAACACTGTTTCTCTGTTGATGGCACTAGATGAATGGCATAAAGTAACACCCTAGGTTTATGAATATAAATATCTAAATCTGACACACCTCAAGGTGTTTGGGTTCCCCAGGGCAAGTGATAATGTCTGAGACCAAAAAATAAATAGATTGCTGAGTTTTAGCCAATTATGATCAAGATTATCAATCTAATAAAATCTAGAGCATAGCAGCAAGATGGAAAACAACATCTCCTCAGCAATATCTATTTGGATACATGGTTAGCTCAGAGGATGTGAGATGTACAATGGGTTAAAGACTATAAGTGGCGTCCCAAATGGCACCCTATTACCTATAGTGCACTACTTTTGACCAAGACCCATAGGGATCTGGTCAAAAGTAGTGCACTATATAGGGAATAGGGTGGCATTTGGGACACTGTTAAAGATCATTTAGATCTGTTCTTTTGTCCTCGTGGGAATCATTCAGTTGGGACATTCAGCCCTCKGTGGTAAATAACGTTAACAGTGTATGACAAATGACTCTCCCTGTTTGCTTCAACCTGAAGTCCTAATAGCCAGCTATAATTTGACTAGCTTTTGCATTATATTGCATGAGCAGAAATGTGCATTCACTGCACTGGAGTCATGCAAGTTTGTGTAGATCTAAAAGCATAAGTGGGTTTTTACTGTGTCGTTATAATTCTCTTTTTGCATATATGGTTATGGAGGATGCTGAATCAATTATTTCAAATAGCAAAGGAGGCACACACAAGAATAGCATACTAGCAGCACACAAGAGGTTACAACAAAACACAAACGTTGACTTAGTGACATCACAACAATACACTAGACTGCCATGGAAATGGTGCATTTATAATTGTCATATAATTTTTTTATCATCATCATAGTTCTCGTTTCTTGTGCAACTGCTACATAATGACTCACATTCAAGATATTCGTCACTCAGAAACAGCTAAAAGATATAAAACATATATTTTTTTAAATGTATACTGTCAGAAATAAATTGTGGTCCATGTTGTGAATTCATAACAGAAACACTGATTCTGAAAACTTCACCATTGTTCAAACTGGTTAATAACATGACAAAATAAGTAATCAAATAGTTCAAAGAACAAAGTATTTGTTTTACAATGCCATTATTATAATTTAATGTGACAAAGCCATTATTATAATTTAACATGACAAACACCAGTTGGTAAGATTAAGCAATCACTGGTGTGTTTTTCCCCACTTTTTTTTCTTCCATTAACAAATTAAATACATATTGCATGCCACTATAGCAATGCTCATAACATGTACATTTTTACGATCAACATTTTGATATAGCAAATAAAAACAAAATAAGAATAAGTTATAAATAAGAAATAATCAGACAAAGCCTATGTTTTCTCAATCATATGAATACTTAACACCCACAGTATAAGATAATAAAGTCAAGCTACTGTATGTTTCAATACTTCACCAGCATGCACAATACTGAATAATCGATATTATTGTAGTAATCATCTTACACTGAAGAAACAGTATAGTAGGCAAGTGCATTTAATAAAACACAGAAGTAAACCACAAGCTCTGCAGCTGCTTTAACATAATGTCTCTGTTTTAAACTGTCTCTGCCTTTAGATAGACTCTATTGGAGGTTAAGCTATGGTTCCAGTATCATATTTAGAGCAGTCAGAGGACATTCACAGAGGACAGCCAAATATTCCTAAAACTAGAAGTCATGTGAAAGAGTAAATTGATAACAGTATTTTATCCTTACCTCATTGCCATGATYGGTATTAACTTTACAATAAACAGCCAACATTTTAACAAAAGATCTGCATTTGACTTTTTCTAGTTGATTTGGTCAGATTAATACTATTTGCATTTTCTTGRCTGTCCTGCACTCCCTTCAAGAGTGAGTGATATATCTTAATAAAGGGCAAATCTGCAACTTTTCAAACCTCATATTCATTATCTCCAGCACTWAACCAATTTCTACATATGTGAAAACGTGGCATTTGTATGTCTTGTAGACGGAAAAAAAGAGCATTCAAATGTTCGACCCGATGACATCATCAAAAGTTTCAACATTTTAAAAACAGTGATTTTGAATGAAAAAGGAAACCGCACACTGCTCTTGATAGTATCACTGATCTTTAATAAGCTTACGTATCATCGGCCTCACGGCCTTCGTCAGAGCTTTTGTGAGTTTTTTTTAATTAGCACCCTTATGTAGACCTAGCCCCACCCACATCCGTTCCATGCATCGAAAGGGGTTGGAGGCGAAGGAAAAACAAATAAGTGCTACCAAATATAACAATATGCATTTCATAAATATTYGAATAAAGTGTGTAAATAAGACGTATTAAACACGTCTGTAAAACCACAATGAGGACATAGACCTAMCGAGCAAGTTTTCATTGATCATTGGGTACAAAAAATAGAGTAATCTTAAATAGGGGCAAAATTCATGTTCAAATTCACAAAAGAAAATGTGATTTTCAAACACTATGAGATTTGCGGTGACATGGGGAGCAAGAAAAGACCCCATCTCTGGCTAGAAATCCTACCCTGTGATGTCACAGAATCATATTTTAGGACCTTTCTTCTTATCTTTTTAACCACAGATCATAGAAACGCGCTGTTTTCACAAAAGTAGACACTGGTTTGGTGCTGAGATAATGAATATGAGGTTGAAAAGTGGCTGAGTTGCTAGTACTGGAACCATTGCAAACTATTTGCAAACTTCCCCCCTTCCTCAAGTGTCTGCATCTCTATCATGCATAAACCTAACTAAGCAGCTTCCCTTGGTACGACACCAGTCCCTATGCCAGTGTGAGACTGCCAAACCAATCCAACAACAACCACTTCAGGATTGACTGACATTTCAGTGGTTTTGGCAAATGTCAAAGAGAAAATCAAGAAGACGGAGGCCCTTTCAACTATTTATTTATATATATATATATATATATATTTAGCCTAAGATGTAACCTCCCCTCACCTTTCTTTTGATTATTTTCTTTTAACACATGGAAAAATAAAGAACTGCTGCTGCTGTACGAGCAAAAGCGTCTGCCAAAGCCCACCGGCCCTTCATTATATATTTTTCCTAAGTGTGGTTTATTAATCTTTGTTGCCCTCCCCTCCCTCATCATCCTGCTGGTCACTTGTCCACAGTGTTAAGTTGTCTCGGAGCAGCTGCATGATGAGAGTTGAGTCTTTGTAGGAGTCCTCGTTCAGGGTGTCCAGCTCAGCAATAGCGTCATCGAAGGCGGTCTTGGCCAGATGACAAGCCTGCTCAGGGGCATTCTGGATCTCGTAGTAAAACACAGAGTAGTTGAGAGCCAAGCCGAGGCGGATGGGGTGGGTGGGCTGCATGTGCTCTTTGCTGATCTCATGAGCCTCGTTGTAAGCCTTCTCTGATGACTCGATGACGGTGGCCCTCTTCTCACCCGTGGCCACCTCGGCCAGGTAGCGGTAGTAGTCGCCCTTCATCTTCAGGTAAAACACCTTGCTCTCGTGCTGCGTCTCGTTGCAGTTCTTGATCAGGTAGTTATCCAGCAGGTTGAGCACGTCCTGACACACAGCCTCTAGCTCCTTCTCAATCTTCTCTCTGTAGGCCCGAACCATTTCAATCTTTTTCTCATTTCCATCTGAAGAGGTTTTCTGCTCGATGCTAGAGATTACCCTCCAAGAGGAACGACGGGCCCCCACCACATTCTTATAGGCCACAGACAGGAGGTTCCTCTCCTCGTTAGATAGCGCCTCATTCAGCTCTGTTACCTGGGGAGGGGACAGAGCAGTGGTCATAAATGCACTATCCTGTGTAAGACATCCAATAACCCCCTAGGTTATGCATTCATGAATGTAAACAGTTATTTTTCAACAATATCACGTACAGAAGGTATGGTTTTACATTAAATCATATCAGAGCATGTCACAACCCTACAGTATCACACCTATCATATCTACTGTACAGTATGATCTGTTAGAATTCAAACTGGATGCACATACAGCACTGCATTGGGAATGAGCAAGATTCAATTAGTTTCCATGGCAATCAGCTCACTTAGTGCACCAGTAGATCAAACTGCCACGTGGACAGCTAATGCTCGCAAGTGGAGAACCAGATTGAAGATAGTGAGAGAGAGTGGGGGTTGGGACTGGAGAGGGGGCAGAGGGTTGGAGGTAGCTATGTTCCCACGRGGAATCTAGGGGCAGCTGCAGTGTAAGTGTAGACGGTCAGTCGATCGTCGCACAGGCAGTTCACATGTCTCTCTGACCTTCTCCTCTGCTTTAAACTGACCTTTTCACCTGTCTGAAACCCCATGTAATGCTGTCACCCAGGACATGCTTTTCACCTACTACTTCACTCTATAMGTACAAGGTGGGAGGAAACCTGTTAATCCTGGGAATGTCAAATAGTGTACAGTAAAAAGCACAACTGATCAGTAACCTTTGAACTTTTAACGTTGTATATTCTGACTTGGTCTAAATGCTACACTTCGTTCTACTAACCTACAAGGTATTTAGTGTCTGACTTAAAGACATTGCGTAGCAAATTGCAATAAGTAAAAATAAATATTCTCAAGACTTATTATAACGAACCCACACACAAATGTCACATATACAGTATTTCATCTACTTTTAACATTGTCAAAGATCCCATGTTTAACATTTWAAAAAAGAACATGTTTTAAAATCTCAAGAGGTTAAATAAAAAAGTCAAATAAAGTAACAGGGTTGACCGTAAACACAGCTGAAATCTTAAATCAGCCATAAATTCCCTTTTGACAGGGGGAATGGAAGTTTGTGTGCAACAGGAAGGGGCAATTGTTAAAACATTTCTAGTTTGTCTATGGGTAACACTGTTGACGTGTTATGCTCGACCCACTCAGTTTTCCACCACAAAACACCAGAAAATTGCCAAAAAGAGTAGAACTAGCTCACCTGCTTTAACTTTATGATTTTACTATTAGATTAGATACTATTAGACTATTAGACTATTTTTATAATCTATTTAACTCTGCATTATTGGAAAAGGACCCGTAAGTAAGCATTTCACTGTTAGTCTACATATGTTGTCTACCAAGAATGTGACAAACAATATTTGATTTGTTTCTTTTGATCACATTTTTTTAAAGGAATAGGGTAGACCTTAAAATGAATCAATAATCACATGAAATAAAGAATAATATTCAGAAATGACTTTTTCAAAACAACAAAATAACTAGGGCTTTACAATAACAATGAAATTCTGGGGTTAAGTAGGTTAAAGTCACAGACAGTGCACAGAGGGACATGTCAAAATGCTGAATCTTTATTCATGTTAAAAATCTGATTCATTKAATTATTCATGTGGTCTATATTAAAGGGCATTTCATTTAATATAACTTGCTTTTAAAATGCAATATTGGTGCAACATTTATAATTAAAATATCAAAGGGATGCAAAAGACACATTTTATGGAACAACCCCCATATCTGTGTTGAATCACATTAAGAGCAACTGAAAAGACCTGAGACGATCAATATCACTTCCAATCCACTTCCAGATAACCTTACATTGATAAAACACACGTATTTATATCCACCTAAATCAATATCTGCAAAATAATTACATTATCTAGATTAGAACTATAGAGAGGGAAGATGCAGACAGCAAAAGGCTACAGAGGAAATAGAGCTTAATGGGTGGCCCATTCTAGCAAAGTGCTCTCTCTCATTGAGAAGCTAACGTTGCTCCTTTYTGGTGAGCTGATGTGACATTCCCCTCCCAGTCTGGTAGAGGAGCACAAAGAATGCGGCTGATAGGTGACGTCACAGCCATCGTGTGCATGGATGACAGAATATTTCTAAACAGGCCTTTTTCCTTCCCAGCTTGAAATGCAAGAACATWCAATTCCCAGCTCAAATGCCATGGCAATACTAAGCAAATGTTAAATGACTATCTAATTGTTAGTCCATCTGATTGTAATGGATCCGTAAGAAACCTAATGGACAGAGAGTGCAAAAGACCACAAGTGATGTTGGAAAAGCACATCATATGCATTTCTTGTCAGTGAATCATCATTGTACCAAAATGCTGATGTCAGTGAATATAACTGAAGAGAGGCAGCCTACCATACTGATCTGAATACCTAATTGCCAAGCTGAACAATTACTGATGGGCTAGGTAAAAATCTGTCACGACTATCCATCCTGAACACATATGCTACTGTAAATACATGACATAATAAAGATAAAGAAATGTCTTCAATGACATTCACTGACAAAGCAGCACTGCTTATAGTTGCATCTTACTGCATTGATGCATTAAGGAACCAATGCAAACATGTATGCAGGATAATATTGTACTGTACAAGGTGAGATCTGAACATAAAAGTATACTTCTCATTGCTTTTTCCTGCCATCAAGAGAACCCTGGCTGCAGTGGCAAGGGATTTCCCATTGGAGAGGGGAACGAGTACACACCACTACACTGCAAAAGGCCTAGTTCTGACTGCATGCACTGACACAGCAGATTGCTTAAAGGGAAAGGAATCCTACAGGCACACATCACTAAAATGCCATTGCTTGAAACAAGAAATCTGCAGGGGAAAGATATCTAAATTATGCAGGCGATGAGACAAAGTATTACTAGGAAGTAATAATAATGGTTAAGATTTAATTTCATTACAGTGAGAAAAAGAACAGTTGTTTAGTACCGTTTTAATACTAAAGCACTAGGCTAGGCTACATAATGATTGGAGGAGATTGGGCATATAGGTTTAGGGCCTAATGACAATGCATTTTTCACAGTGTGAGACCTGTATCAATAAACCAAACAATAACCTAAATTTCATTCAAATTGCTTTAAAGAACACACAGCTTCACCCTATCCAGACATACAGTATGTCTAGAGGCTACTGCACACGTTGACAGTGACACACAATGCGACATACATTATCATTCTGCAATGCACCTGTAACTTAATGTAGCTCAACAACTGAACGCAAAAGGATCAATATCCAATCTGATCATTGACTCACTGCAATATGACAAAATAGAGAACATTCTAGAGAGAATTATGCTGCCTCCTACATTTGTTTTGTGTAAAGAGCTGGAAACTGAATAACCATGTATGCAGGAATAGATCCTCATCCAGAGAACATCTGTAGCCTATATGAACAGATATACAGTACCAGTCAAAAGTTTGGACACACCTACTTATTCAAGGGGTTTTCTGTATTTTTACTACTTGTTGGCTGCTTTTCCTTCACTGCGGTCCAACTCATCCCAAACCATCTCAATTGGGTTGAGGTCAGGTGATTATGGAGGCCAGGTCATCTGATGCAGCACTCCATAACTCTCCTTCTTTCACAGCCTGGAGGTGTGTTTTGGGTCATTGTTCTGTTGAAAAACAAATGATAGTCCCACTAAGTGCAAACCAGATGGGATGGCGTATCGCTGCAGAATGCTGTGATAGCCATGCTGGTTAAGTGTGCCTTGAATTCTTAATAAATCACCAGCAAAGCACCCCCACACCTGCWCCTCCATGCTTTACGGTTGGAACCACACATGCAGAGATCATCCGTTCACCTACTCTGCGTCTCACAAAGACACGGCGGTTGGAACCAAAAATCTCAAATTTGGACACATCAGACCAAAGGACAGATTTCCACCGGTCTAATGTCCATTGCTCGTGTTTCTTGGCCCAAGCAAGTATCTTCTTCTTAGTGGTCTCCTTTAGTAGTGGTTTCTTTGCAGCAATTCGACCATGAAGGTCTGATTCACACAGTCTCCTCTGAACAATTGATGTTGAGATGTGTCTGTTACTTGAACTCTGTGAAGCATTTATTTGGGCTGAAATTTCTAAGGCTGGTAACTCTAATGAACTTATCCTCTGCAGCAGAGGTAACTCTGGGTCTTCCATTCCTGTGGCGGTCCTCATGAGAGCCAGTTTCATCATACCGCTTGATTGTTTTTGAGACTGCACTTGAAGAAACTTTCAAAGCTCTTGATATATTCCGGATTGACTGACCTTCATTTCTTAAAGTAATGATGGACTGTCGTTTCTCTTTGCTTATTTGAGTGGTTTTTGCCATAATATGGACTTGGTCTTTTACCAAATCTTCTGTATACCACCCCTACCTTGTCACAACACAACTGATTGGTTCAAACGCATTAAGAAGGAAAGAAATTCCACAAATGACCTTTTAACAAGGCACACCTGTTAATTGAAATTCATTCCAAGTGACTACCTCATGAAGCTGGTTGAGAGAAAGCCAAGAGTGTGCAAAGCTGTCATCAAGGCAAAGGGTGGCTATTTTGAATAATCTCAAATGTATGCATTTGTTTAACACTTTTTTGGTTACTACATGATTCCATGTAGAAAATAGTAAAAATAAAGAAAAACCCTGGTATGAGTAGGTGTGTCCAAACTTTTGACCGGTACTGTATATATATTATCAATAGAGGACACATTTACAAAAATGTATTTAAAATATATGCCTAAATATATGGAAGAATCAATCAATATTTGAGTAACCTCACATGGCAATATCCTAAAGACCAAATTCTAAACGATCTGAATTTAATAAATCTCATGGGGATATTAAATCCCACTGGGCATACACTGGTTGAATCAAAATTGTTTCTACGTAATTTCTATGAAATTATGTTAAAACCAACGTGGAATAGACGTTGAATCGACGTCTGTGCCCAGTGGCATTGAACATTTATCAAATGTTGTAATGTGAGGGACACGTTTGACAGAGAAATCAATGTTCTTTGGTGCCTCCGAATACATTTCGTGGTAATATTACTCCACTGTATTTATTTTAACGGCACAAGACAGGCACCGCCCAAGCACTGCCCAAGGAGCACTCGATAGCAAATATTGATTGCCTTTCTTGAATGTTTGAGCTCCACATTTTGGCTATTTTATTCGTTATAAATAAACAGAGATTGAGCCCTATGAAACAGACGTGATATTCTGAATGGTGTAGGCTAGTATTGGTGTATTTCTATACACATTACATCCATGAAAAATCTCCAGGAATGCAATCAAATATCTAAATAGAGATAATTCATATGTATTATAATTACATTGAGAGAATTCAATGTTTCATTGAACACCATATCACATACCTTATTCATACAGTAGTCAATTCACATGCAATGGTTTTGGAGGAGTGACTTACCGATTTCATGGCAGCTGCCATATCATCATACCTTTCAGCCTGTTCAGCCAGCCTGGCTTTCTGCACCAGCTGCTCGCGATCAACCATTTTAATATTTGGTTAGTGTGAAAGTTATTCTATAGGTTTTGGGATGAAATTATATGTGTACTACTCGCAATGCTGTGAAACTCTATGTGAACCTTGGCTGCAGCTGTTCCGTGCAGTCTGTGCTAGTGCCGACGGGACACCCTTTCTCGTTCCTCACACTTTCCCCGGACTGCGTCATCACTCAGAAAGGTGGGTGTCTTGCTACTGATGAAACAGTCCTTACATGGGAATCCAGAGGTCCTGCATATGTGGGATGAGAGCGAATCAGATGTCCTGTTTCATTGGCTATGTGCTATGTGGGAAATTGAGTCCAATAGGTATCCTTAGTGACTCTAAACCTAGCCCTTACCCTAACCCATAACCCTAAGCCTAACCTTAACTTCATGTCCACACCCCACCTCAGCCATAACCATAACCCTAGCTTCAATTCCACACCCCAGCTCAACCTTACCTCTACCTGACACCTGTCACTGAACTAACCAATCACAGTTACCAATGCAAAGGATGACCTCTCCTGGCAAGATAAGCTTAATACAACTATTTATCATATGCTAGTGCCACAACTTGATTGTGCTGCCTGCCTGTTTCCTCTGAGAAAATCCGATACTATCCTTGCAACCCAACTGGAAGTCTTGCCAAATTTTTTTGAAAGGTCAGATATCCTTATTCATATTCAATGGGTATTGGAAGTCCCAAATGGGACCATATTCCCTATATAGTGCTCCGTTTTGGACACCAAGTAGTGCACTATATCACACACAATGTCAGTGCATTAAAATCAAGTTTATGCAGGGAGATGGAGTGATGGAGAAGGGACCTCCTGCTTTCTGTACATTTAGTCCAGCAGCACCAATCCAATGAGTCATTCAGAACCCCCTCTGCTGATACAGCATGGTATTACATCATGACTCAGTGCAAAGGATGGATGAATCATCACGGCCTGTGCTAACTCATCGCATTTGCGAATCACTAAGGGGTGAATCCTAACTTCCTATTGGCATTAATGCATGACTAAGTGAAAATTCAACCTAAGTGGAAGTTTAGTATTCACCCCTAAACATCATGTATTTGGACTTTTTTGACATAGTTTCAGAGTACTGTAGGTGCAGGTAGTATGTGTTTGTCAGTCACACAAGTCTCAATATTAGCTGGAAAGCAGTTCTGCATGTATTGTTGTATTGGGGAGAATGGCGAAGATGCATTCTGCAGAATTAGCATAATAAAATAAACCCCATAAAAAGATGTCTGTTTAAGATAGACATATCTGTTTTTTTGCATGGGCTGTGTCTATGACCCCTCTAAGGTATCCCCTTTCCCTTTTCTTTCCCTTCTATGGGCTAATAGCAGTAAAGCCAAATTCAATGTTTCATCAAATAATTTTTGTCTATATATTTTTTTATACTTAAAGGGATCCTAAAATTCTAAATCAAATACACACAACAAAAACATAAATGCAACATGAAACAATTTAAATAATTTTAGTGAGTTACAGTTCATATAAGGAAATCAGTCAATTGAATGGAATTCATTAGGCCCTATTTCATGGATTTCACATGACTTGGAATACAGATATGCATCTGTTGGTTACAGATACCTTAAAAAAGGTAGGAGCATGGATCAGAAAACCAGTCAGTATCTGGTGTGACCACCATTTGCCTCATGCCTCTCCTTCGCATAGAGTTGATCAGGCAGTTGATTGTGGCCTGTGGAATGTTGTCCCACTCCTCTTCAATGGCTGTGAAAAGTTTCTGGATTTTGTAGGAACTGGAACACGCTGTCGTACACGTCAAACCAGAGCATCCCAAACATGCTCAATGGGTTACATGTCTGGTGAGTATGCAAGCCATGGAAGAACTAGGACATTTTCAGCTTCCAGGAATTATGTACAAATCCTTGCGACATGGGGCCGTTTTGGTAATGAATATAGGCTACAAGATAGGCTGTTTTTAATATGTGAACTACCCTATGTGAATGCACCCGTACACACAGCTGTTTTAACAAAATAATGCAAATTCTAAAAGTAGTAGCCTAGTTATTTATGCATGCAAACAAATACTGAAAAGCAGTTTGGCTTACACTCTAAATATTAGGGGTTCAACAACGGTTCTTCTAAGATCCTCAAAGTTCTTTGAAGAACCTTAGGGTTCTTGGCACTGAAAATGCCCCCCAAAAGGTTCTTCCAAGAACCCCATAGGAGGTGGGGTTCATCGAGGAACCTCCTTAGTTGATGGGGGTTCTTTCAGGAACCTTACTGCCCAACTGAAACATTTGGATTTGAATATGAAAGGACAGCAGGTGCGGGCACTTAACTGAAACATGTAATAAAGATCTCCTCAATTTAAGATAAGGTTTGTCTCTTGTGTGATTACATTTTTTTACTTAACCTTTATTTAACTAGGCAAGTTAGTTAAATGACGGCCTACCTCGGACGATGATACAGCCTGGAATCAAACCAGGGGCTGTAGTGACGCCTCTTGCACTGAGATGCAGTGTCTTAGACCGCTGCACCACTCGGGAGCCCACTTGGGAGCCCCATGTGTTACATCTGCTCCTGCCACGCCCTCTACTGCTCATCCTGTGTCTCCTTGACCTGCCGCCACTCCCCAGTGCTCTCTCCCTCTCTCTGTCTGTGGGTGTATGTGATTGTGTGAGTGGAGACAGGTGTGCTGGAGTCAGAGCAGATCCCCACCAGCTGCAACCTGTTCCATAATCAAGACATCTACAAATACTCAGCCCTGCCACTTCCACGCTGCCAGATCGTAGCCTCTGATCAGTCAGTCTGCGTTTTAGCCATTGGCTCATGCATAGATCCTGTTTTCATGTTGTGCCTGTTTTCCCATGCCTGATACTGTTTTCTCTACGCTACAGTTCCGTCCGCTCTGACTCTGGTCCCTGTCTCCAGTCCCACGTCTCGTCAATCCTGCCACCTTGCCCAGAACCCCCACTCCACTGCTTCCTTGGATTCCGCTCCGGACCTGCTTACCCAGCCCCAACTCCCCTCGCTCCAGCCTCAGCCTCAGAACCTGGCTTCCTGCAACCCACCCAAGCTTCCCCTGGCCTGCAGCCCATCTTTCCCCTGCTTTTCAATAAATATCTTATCCCAATCACCTCGTCTGTCTGCTCTTGGGTTCACCTGCTCCGCGTAACACCATGAACTTTATAGATAGTATCATCATAAAGAAATATCAATCTTAACCCTTGTGTAGTCTTAACATTCTGTATACTCCCCATGTCCTAAGGATCAAAAATCACCCGCCCTCACTAAACTCCTAAAATAAAGCAGCTTAATTGAATTTTAAACCCCAAATCTATTTTGCATGAATAAACAACCTCTCATCACAAACTTTGTGAATATCTGGGTTTTCCCTCTTCACAATGCAGAAAGACTGCATTTAATCAGTGGACACCACTCGTTTTTATTACAAAACCTGTCATTGTTTTCTTTACTAAAGTAGAGGTTTATTGCTTAAGGTACTGCATAGGTGTAAACATTTTTTTGCAATAGAGCACTTGTATAGCCTAAGAAAGTAGCAGAAATGTGCAGAAAGTAGTTTTGAATGCATTTTATTGAAGGGAAACAATAAGTCTTTAACTTTTTGGCAATATAGTTCTTACATACTGTACAATGAGGAATTCAACTACAAAATACTAGTAATCTCWAATTTTTTAACCATTGCCCCCACCCACAAGGTGTATGAACAACAAATAATTTAAGAGATACAAAACAAAAATGTGAAGAACATAAATCAATCAACTCTAATTAKCACATGTAGGACAGTATGCAAGTGTGTGTGCATGGATTTTGCCGATGTATTTTTCACATGTGCAACACATAGTATTTGTTTTACATTCCTTCTGTGGGGGGCAGATTTGGCATCTCCTCTTGCCTGCCCCAGCTGCAGCCTCAGGTGGATCAGGACAAGATTCAGCCCCCTGAACAGCTTTCACAAGCGCTGCAGAGGCTGCTGTGCGGGGGAGGCGCCCCCTTCTTTGAATGTGTGGGGTTACAAGTGCCTTTCCCAGCTGCTCCAGGAACACCATCCTCTTGTTCCACTTATCAGGCATCCAGGTTGGGTTGATCTTGTTCCATATCACAAAGGCATTGTATGAGGACACATCAATGATGTTATGGAATATGACCAGGGGCCAGTAGGATTCTAGGCTAACCTGGGCTGGCTCCTCTGTTCCAAGATCGTCAGGAACAGTAGGAGGTGGAAGGGACTGAGAAGCCATTATCCTGGCGGCACTTGTGGAAGGGTGGGTAGGCTCTGTATGCGGAGCTATCTGGAGCGGTGGGCTCGGTGGTTTGATGCTGCTGCTGCTCATCGCTCTCCTTCTCCTTTTGGCTTTGTTTGTGTACTTTGACAAAGCCAATTTCTGATATCCATCGTGGCAGTGGCAGATTAGCTGGTTCGATCTAGCTAAATAGGCTAAGGCTTAAAACACTAACACTTTTTACAACTAACTAAGACAATAACTAAACTCTGTAGTGGTGGGGCGTGAGGCAGAGTTGTGTGAAGCAGCTTCAATGGTAAACTTGACTCTGACCTTATACATCAAAAGAAAATATTACAGGCGGAGGCATATCACGTTATTCACTTAGCCTACCACAGATAAGAAGTGCTTTTCCCGCTTTTTATGGAAACCCATAGGGGTCTGCAGCACCACAGTGCTTTCCATAGCCCTCCTACACACTCTGCAATGCGCTCTGTCCATTGTGCTGACACAGCACAACAGAGATGCAGATTTTGCGTCAACCTGTCACTCATCATTTTAACTTTTTTGCTATTTTATCTAGAGATATAAAACTAAAACTGAGGGGGCTCAAGTTTCAACTGAGGGGGCTAGGCCCCTTTTGCCCCCTCATGGATCCGGGTCCGTATACATTTACTTTATAGTATCTCATTGACCACCCATAAGTAGTTCACTGAAAAAATGATATCTGCATGTTCTGTAGTGCTATACACTATCATCTTTCCATTTCAACTTCCCAAAACAAATCACATCTTTAGCGCATGCAAAGTTGAGCATTCCTCTCTTGTTGCTACTTCTACAGACAGACTGTCCCGCAGGTATAGAGGGTTGGGACGAAAACGTTATCCACTTTCCTCAAAGAAGATTACAGCCTCATGCAGCTTACTGTAGCTTCATAAAGGGTGAGGGTAAGTAGAGCCCTGTTGTCTCCAGCAGCCGTCTGTCTGCCCAATGTAGTGCTGAGAGGGGGTTGCTCTCACTGAAGTGAAGCGGGAATTCAGCAACTCTTGGAAGAGAGTGGAAGTTAATAAAAATGCTTCTTTATTGTTAAAACTAACACATTCTGGCCCTTAACCTTCATCAGGGTTGCGCTGACTCACATAAGGGCTAATGGAGGGAGTGTATGTATTTCTGTACWCTGATGGACTGAGAATTGCTACACCAGAGGATATTAGGCAATGGGAGCTGGTGACCGCCAACCAGGTGTCAAGTCAGGTGTCTCAGGAACCCCCCGTCCGGCTCTTTGTGGATCTTTTCCCATACAACCCTGCTGCGATGTCGCCAAACCCTGAGACCACCGCCGAGGAGCTCCCTTTTGTGCCAGGACAGATCCTTAAGGTAATGTACTGAGAATACTGTAGTGTAGAATATCAACCGTTGTGTTATAGCTGTTTATACCAGGTGTTTAAACTGTCTATAAAAAAATTATTGAAACAACTTATAAACTCCTTTTTAAATAAACCTTTTTTGTATACCTTATATAAAGAGTTACCTCCCATTTTAAAGGGGTAGATATGATCAAACCAAGTTTGAACACGGCTGGGTTAATATGAGGTAGGCAGATTATAATCAGTTATATAGTATATGGGATTTTCTTTTTTATCAGTCCTTGATGCTGGTGTTTCCTGTTTGTTCTCTGTTAATGCGTAGGGCTACTTGATGTGCAAAAGCTGTGGTTTCCTCATTTCCTGTCATCTTTTGCAACTGGTTGATGTTGAACTGATAACTTTCCACTCATGTTCCTTTCTTTTACACATGCACAGTAGAGCTGTATCATTACCAAACAAATCTCAGGAAAACAAAATGGCTGACTCCTGTCTCTGTCTCTGCCAGGTGTTTGGAGATGAAGATGATGATGGTTTCTACCACGGGGAGTCTGGTGGTCTGTCTGGTGCCGTGCCTAGTAACATGGTATCTGTGATCCCAGTGGATGATGACTACCTTAAACATCAGCTCATACAGCAGGGTTTCCTGCCTGTCGACCACACCTGTACAGGTATCTCTTTCTCTCACTATCTCTTACACTCTCTTTCGCACTCTCTGAAATCATTTACATTAAAAAACAATCTGAGATTTCTTAATGATGACAAATGAGATCTGGTGTGCATCCCAAATGCACCCTATCCCCTATATACACCAGGGCCCTGGTGATAAGTAGTACACTATATAGGGAATAGGGTGCCATTTGGGATGCAGTCCTAGACTATGATCTAATCATTCAGCTCTTGACCTCTGTGTTTCCCATCAGATCCAAGTGAAGAGTCTAGCGTGCTAATGACTTGGTCGTCCGCAGGATGGTGGCCATCTTTGAGTATGACCCTTGGGAAAGTTCCCCCAACATGGACAGCGACATGAGTGTGGAACCTCCACATGGATGTCCAAATCCACTTTAACTTTCTTATTTTGGTATTTTGAATTTAGTGAACTCCAATTATCAGGTAATCACAGTTACAGGGCCTTACTGTGCATATTACAGCTACACCAAATGAACAGTAACTTTTCCCCAAAAACATTTTCTTGTAGGCTGAGTTGTGTGTGTTTGGTGATATGGATGAAGATGGATTATATTATGTGAGTGMTGGTTAAGTAGTCTTTGGAGAAATGAAATCTTGTTTGCCATTGGTTGTACATCTAAATGACGACTGCTTTGCCAATGTCTAATCTCCATCCAGGGGGACCTTCATGGGCTGAGAGGTCTGGTGCCATCCAACTACCTGGAACCACTACCATGGGAATAGGATTAACGAGGAACATAGGATACGTGAGATTATGCCAAGAATCGGAATTAGATACAATGACAAAATGAAMATTTTTAAAGGATATCTGAAGGGATATTATGTTTTACTGTGTCAAATATCCAGATTTTGTCATATTTTTTCTTCTGCATAAATACTTGTGACCACAGAAATCTTCTCCATAATTTGTAATGATCATGGGATTGTTTTTTGTTGTTGCCGTTTGCAGGTCATCATGCACAGTAACGCAGTAGACAGATTTTGCTCTGTCCAAAGAAATCCTATGAACTACTAACCTTTTTTGAACATTTTAAGGTGGAGTACGATTGGCCAAAATAATGAAATCATGGTTATCGAATGAAGATATCTACAGTATGCAGAATTTAGCAGTACTATTAAACTGTTCATTTTCTAAAAATCGGTTTAATTCCCTTGTTCCTATGTACCTCATGTTAGCGGGTTTAGAATTATACAGGGCAGGAGCTTCATCATAACCGGATGCTGAACACTGAAACAAGTGTAACTGTACAACTACTTTTACTATCAACTGCATTGAGATTGATATACAAAAATCTACAATTGTTGAATGACCATATACCATGGAAAGCAAACCATGAAGAAACACTATTTATTTATTTTCATAAGTACAAWATTGCAATCAAATCTACTTTTATTTGAGAAACATGATTGAATACTTAACGGGAAGATTTATTCAGAGGACTGCATTTCTAGTACAAAAATTAAATACAACTTAAACATAAACCATGGTCTCCAAGCTTTTCAGAATCTTTCATTGATGTCACTGGAGTCCCTGTAGTGTTTTCCTCTGTAGCCAACAGTACACTCATCCATAAAGTAGGAAACACTACACTGTGCAGAGGAGTTTAGTAGTACTCTCTACTTTATGGATGACTGCACTGTACATCAGTATCTTCTTGTTGCTGTGGCAGCTTCATGTTTGGTGCTGCTCAGAACCMCTCCTCAGTCCAATCAGCAGAGCAAATTCAAGGTAAGAACTAACTAAATCGTCACAAAAACGGTCATGTTTTTTGTAATACATTGCGGATGTGTAACAAAATGATCTAATAATTTATAAAAGTGTACTAAAATCATCTCAACCAGTAGAACCAGTAAAATGTTACAATATTTTTTGTAATACATTGTCTTTACTGCCACCATACAGTAAAACTCTCCTCTGTTTTATACAAAATGATATTCAATGAATCTATTAAGCTACGTCAATCAGTATATCACAGGGTCTTACCAGCTTTCTCTCCTCTATCCCAGCAGAAACAGAGTGTCAACTAACAGTGGTGTTCTTATTAAGTCTCGTAGTCACGTGGTGTAAACCACAGGAAGCGGTTCAACAGTCTCTCTACAGCGATACCTCCTTCTGTCTCTGAGATACACCAACCAATCTACGCCCATACGGCCCACATAGACAGACATCTGCACTACTGACAGARAATGTGTCCCAAATGTCACCCGTTTCCCTTTATATTGCAATACTTTTGAACAGATACTATCGTGCTCTGGCCAAAAGTAGTACACTATATAGGGAATAGGGTACCATTTGGGATACAGGCAGAGACAGTGGTCCCCCCTTTTAAGGACATGCAAACAGACGATAACATCAACTATTAAAAATTAGCTACTTAGATATTGTGAAATTTATACATATTTTATTGATCCCTTTTCAAATTGATTTAACGTACTTACGTGGTGTTCATGTTGACTATAGTCTAGAGGAGAGATCAACAGCTTAGGATGTTTTAGGCTTATAATAGAATATATCCACTATTAAAGGAGTAAAGTATAGGTAAAAGAACATTCTTATGACATGCTTTCTCAGACATGCTATAACTAATTGATTCATGACCTGTTTTGTGCAGATATCAGCTTCATTGCATTCAAAGATTTGATAGGATAGGTTACACTGTTGCTTGTTCTCTTGTCTTCTATTGCACTTTGCTAACAGACAGGAACCCATACCTCTACCCAGTTTACAGCAGCAGAAGAAGTGCTATATGCAATAGGCACAACTGAAACACGTGAGATGACGTTTAAGTGAGATATGCCCTATGTTGTCAAGACAACCTAAACCTCAGAGTCAAGTCAAGTGAGAGAGGAGGAAGTGGGTGATGGGTGGAAACTGTGTGTGCAACTGTGCAAGATATTTTTGTGAAACGTTGTTCCAAACCTACACTCTACCTTTTCTTTGTTTAGTTGAAGACAGTTGAAGACCTACCAGTTCTCTCACATTGAACGATTTCAGTAGGCATCTTTACTAGTATTTCAACCTCCCTACACTGTAACTACACTTTACTTGCCTATGTAACTACAGACACATGGTAAAGTCATGGTCCTTGAGTAGCTCTGGTTCAGGGCGTTGTGTGCGGCTTTAGCCTCCTTGAAGGAGTCCTATAGCAATAGCCAAACAAGACTTTGCAGCTAGGAGATTATTCCCCTGGCTCAACGCACTGTAGTGCTATTTATGTGTAACATGGGACTACTTAAGGTGAAATGGATAGTGTAGCCTACCTGTACCTAAATGAAATCAGTGGCTATTATCCACAGGTTGTTGACAAGGGATTGATTGAATTATGATTAGACAAGTATGAAATTGTTAAGTGTGGGGTATCCTGAGTAACCTGACCTGGATATGGGAAGTATAATGTCCACAGAGTGGAAATTATATTTTCAGTCAAAACACATGGTTATACGACCACTATTTCCCTGCTTTGTGCAGTGTGAAGTTGGTCAAAAAGGATGAAGAAAGGAACGGAATGTGTGCTGTTCCCCATTACTGACACTTGCTGGATTGTAGAAGAAATGACATAGAAGATTAAATCACATATAGCCTTTGTGCTGCCCTGTGCTTAGTTAGTGTGAATAAAGTGAAGTAAAAACTATATGTTTACAGCTTTAACTGATTGGGTACCCCTAATATAAAAATGACATGGATGTGCTTTGTTTCCGGACAATATAGCTCAGAGTTCCAGTACTTTGATACTGATTCTCACCAGTTGTGTTGTTGGTTCTGTGGAAAAGCACAGGTCAAATAATGACACAGACTGTTCAATAACAGCAATAGGAAGTTGATGTGAATTAAATATATTTTTTAAATGATTAGGAGGTCTAATAAGAGTGTAATAACAATGCTTGGCGTAATGCTCTCAAGTATTATTTGAATACATAAAAAAATATATATATATGAAATCTCTATGTGCATCATTAATGCGCTCCTTAATTGTTGAATAAACTGTAACAACTATAATTTGTCAAGTAAAGTGAACTTTATTGAAAACAACTGCATTGCCGTCATACACAAACATATTCTGGGTTGTTTGGGTTGTTGATGCTGGGTTATTAGTTCTGGGTAATTGAKACTGAAGGCATAGTTTAGTAAGAGAGTGGCTTTCAGATAGTTCTTTTTAGACACCCGTGAGAGTAAATATCATTCCTGTTAATCTGTTCTGTCGTATAGTTATCACATGTTAAGGTTGAACATTGACATTTTCGTAGCTTCATTGAGGCTTACAGAAGTGTATGAGTTCCTTAAAAGCCTCTGCAAATCCCATTGTTGGGATGGATACCACCTTATTATAATATCTAATAAATAATGAATTAATATTCTAGAAGAATGTGTAACATGCAAAACGTTAAGATGAAATGTGCAGTATGTAAACTTAACATGATGAACAGGAATGACATTTACGCTCACGGGTGTCCRATAAGATCTATCTGAAAGCCATTCCCTAATAAACCACGTCTCCTGAAAATAACCTAAGGATTACATTCAAAAAGACCCAGTTTATAGGTCAACCCAGCATGAAAGTAAAAAATACCAAACTGAAGGTTAAATAAAASCATGTTTRGGTAATCCCAACCACCCAACATGTTGGGTTATTCATGCAACCCCACTGGCTGGGTCAAAATAAACCAGCTTGTGTTCTGTCCAATATTTACCCAGTGCTGGGTAACCAAAGAACCCGAATTGGGTTGTTTTTAACCCAGCATTTTTTAGAGTGTTGCATTTGAGATTATGATAATATTGGGCACTCTCTAATTCACTGATACACATATCCAAAGATGCTAGTATTTATTTGGGCAGTGGGAGTCCAATGGCTGATATCACAGAGGTGATGAGTAGCAAAGTGCTGACTAAGATAACTTGACTTCCAGAGCGATACACCAGGCGACCATTCAACGGCTGGACTGGGCGATAGGTTCCCACCATAGGCTTTCCATCAGCAAACTGAAGCCGAGAAAATGCATCAAGCTGTAGGACACAAAGATAAAAAAAAAAAAACATGTTAGACATATAGTAAAAAAGTACAACTCAATAAAGACATACAAATAACAACTTTATGGACTTTATTTTGCAATACATTTACTATACATTCCCTGACAGCAGGTATAGGTATAATGTCAGGTATAAAAGTGACCTAGGTAAGGTGAGGTGTAATGTCAAGCATTATACACCTGTTGCCTGCTGAGAGGAATGGTATTTTTGAACACGGTCCAAACTACAGTTTCTTCACAGGGAGGTGTGGTAAGAGAGCCCTGGTAGCGGAAGTAGCTGGTCATATTACTCTGAGAGGGGATGAACATGTCCAGGGACACATCACTCAGGGTAGTGTTGGAGCCTAGAGGTGGACACAATAAAGACAATGGAACAAATACAGGGTAAAACTATCTTAAATTGCCCCTATGGAACTACACAGTAATCATTTCAGGTGAAGTGTTGCACAACACAGTTTATGATGAGAGCTGTAAGTGGTCTACAAAATAAGCTACTGTTCATATTACTAGTGATTGCTAATAGCTTTATCGAAGACACTGTGGTTAAAAAACAAGGGTTTTATTACAGCACACTATCACATAGGCCTATCCCTGTATGATCCGGAACATGCATCATTTAGTACCTGGATCCATGCTATAAAAGATACATAACAATGGTTGTTGTCTATAAGCTGACTTACTGGGCATATTGATTGTGTTCAGAGCATTTATGATGGAGTCGTATTTTTTGTTGGAGCTTCCCGATTGCTGAAAATATAAGATATATTATCAGGATTATCAGAGAGTATCATTTATCAAATGTCATATAAATCCCATTTTCTCATGTTGTAGAAGATTAAGCAGAAAAATACCTCATAAAAGAATCCTAGAACTCCAACCCCTGCTAGGYCTTTCAGAGCTTCATCCAAAGTGTTGTACTCCTCTTTTATATGTACTATATGCAGCTGAGGACATCAAGAGATATCATTGACAAATATGTCAAAGATTGCAATAAATGTGAATTTGCAAAAGTGTACGTTAATGTGATTGATGTATAATTACTGTACACATAATGTAGTTCACAAAAGTTAAATCAGAATGGCTGATCTGAATGCTCATTTAAATTCATCAAGCAAGTAGTACACAATTCACTATGTTTCCTATTCTACAGGCATAGTGCGAATGAACACAAACTTATCATTATCTTTTCTTCTTTTCTTTCCTATTAGCCATGTGTGGAATAATAATAACCTTAAGGCCCGTCATTATAACTCCTTTCCCCCAGCATGGGGGGTTCAATGCCAGCTGCCTAGTATAGGGATACCTGTCATCAGCATCTGGCTCCGAGGAACATTCCTCCGAGACAAGGCCTACCCCAACTATTCAAAATTCCATATTGCATTCTGTCTTTGTTGTCCATTCAGTTAAGCCTGTACTTGATTGAACTCTATCTAAAAGACGTAAAACTATGTGATAATCATAAATAAATATCAGGAGTTTTAAAATACATTATGGTGTATTATGGGAATGTTTCCTTTCTTTTGGTCATCAAACCTCCATGGGATATTGTTCTCCATCGATGGTGTGTTCTGATCCAGGGCCTCCATCCTTGCCCAAGTGCAGGTGGAGCTGTACTGCCTTGTATGGCACCGCCAGATCTCCACCCTGTACTTTTGCTGTGGCAGGCAGGTCCATGTGAACTGCAGAGAGATGAAAGCTTTAGTCCATGTAAAATGAGATATGTAGAGTCCAAGGACCTTTGCATGTACTGTACTATTGTAATGTTAAGCCAATGTTATGGAGCTTTGAGCTTAGATCAGATCTGTGAAATATCAAGGCATTGAGTGAATAAGCCTTGCTATTCGTGTTCAATACAACTACAATACACCATGCTGATAATACTGTATCATTTGCAGGGGGGTTCTGTACTGTAAATGCAGCATCTATATCAGGGGCCCACGACCCCATTTTGAAATCTGAAAATTCTCCCCACCCTAACCATGTGAAAAGAATTATGTAAATAACAGTCCATGTTTACTTTTTATTTGGGGCTATGGCAGTCAATTGAAAAACATTGTAACAGTATTCCTGATTGTCTTCTCAACTTACCATCACATACTTTTAACGTGGGGCTATGACAGTCAATTGCAAATTAGTCTGACATAATGTTGCTTATCTCACCACCACTAATGAGATGGGTGTAGCTTGATGCATGTCATGCTGGAGCTCCTCAAAGTCAGGAGGCATGGTTGACAGTACGCACCTCATCTCTGCTGTCACATCCAACCTGGATCGATATTTGGTTTTAATGCAGACGAGAGCAATGAATCCAGCTTCACACATATGAGCTGGCGAGAGGGAGGCGACAGGGTATTCCTTCGTAGTGACCCGTGAATGCGTTGTCTGCAGCAATTGGTCACATGACATCTCGATCAGCTGTTCAATTTCAGTTACCAACATGTCAACAGAGACAGGATCACACAGTCAAATGGATTGGGAAGTAGGTCCCAAGGTGCTCTTCCAAGCGTTGGAGGTGAGCAGTCATCACTCGTGTGGGACACTTACTGATGCTGTTGTCTGTTAGAAATATGCACAGCTGAGGGAAGGGGGCATGGTTCGCTTTTGACTCTACAATAATAATAATTTCCTCTGAATCCACTGATTCGGTCACTCACTCATCTGATCCTACATGTCCACATTGTGTTGTGAACAGGCATGAGCGCAATGGATGTGGTTTGATGTAGTTTACAATCGAAGTTACCTGCTGCAGTATATCTCAGAGTTCTGTGCCCAACTTTTTTGCCGCCAGTTGCTCGCGATGTATCATACAATGAGTTCATATGACAGAGGGAGACACATTCATAACTAGAGTGCAGAGGCCTGCCCGTCGTCCTGCCATAGATGGTGCCCCATCTGTGCAAAAGCCCACCATTCAATCCCATGGAATCTGTTTTTCAAGAATATAGCCACATAGCACACTTAACATCCCCTGTGCCGTTTCATGCTCGGGAGATATGTCCTTGTGAATAACATCCCGGGATATGTATAGCGAACAAAATGCAATGCATGGGCATCTCGGCCCTGACAGCTAACATCCATTTGGAGAGCATAAGCCAGGGAGTTTGAGTCGTTCAGCCAGAGTTTCCTGTTGATTGCTAGCAATAGCATAAATTCTTTGTTAAACAGCGTAATCTGACAAAAGTATTGATGTGAGTTCATGTGCTTCTGCCTCTCCACACAGTTGTTTTCAACTGTGTGGGAATGATTCAAGTGCAACGGTCAAGTGCGGCCTTTTCCCCTGATCTAAGGGAGCTCTCTGGTTGAATTTTGTCTTTAACATTTGAATAATTCTCATTTAGATATTTAAGGTTAACCACATGACAATGCTTTTGAAATACAAAGATATTACAATATTTATTTTTCTTCAGGATTTGGTAAATTCTCCTGCGACCGCATTTTCATATTAGGCGACCCCTTGTTTGGGAACCACTGATTTATATAGAAATTATTATTATTATTTGTTTTTTTTTTACCCCTTTTTCTCCCCAATTGGTAGTTACAGTCTTGTCCCATTGCTGCAACTCCCATACAGACTTGGGAGATGCGAAAGTCGAGAGCCATGCGTCCTCCGAAACACAACCCTACCAAGCCGAAAGGCTTCTTGACACACTGCTCGATTAACCCGGAAGCCAGGGACACCAACGTGTCAGTGGAAACACCGTCCAACTGGCAACCGTGTTAGCGTGTATGCTCCCGGCCTGCCACAGGAGTCGCTAGAGCGCGATGGGACAAGGACATCCCGGCCGGCCCAAGCCTCCCCTAACCCCGGACGACTCTGGGCCAATTGTGAGTCGCCTCGTGGGTCTCCCAGTTGCGGCCGGCTGCGACACAGCCCAGGATCGAACCCAGATCTATAGTGATAGCTCAAGCACTGCAGTGCCTTAGACCGCTGCGCCACACGGGAGGCCGATTTACATAGAAACTCACCAGTGCGACCATTGTTTGTGATGAGACCGTGGAAGGCCTCTTGGTACCCAGCGAATGTGAATGGTGTAAGGCGTCCATCTGGTAGAGTTCTTCTTGTCACAATGTTAATGGGGGACTGGGCTTTTCCGCCACATGCCACAGCAACCGTTGTCCAACCATCAGGTCCTTCACATGAGTAACGAGACAGAACATTGGTTATGTTTAAGAACTTTGATTCCAATGGGTATTTTAGCATATGTACTGAATGTATATGGTTTACCTGTGCAGTTGCCACCACATGTAACCTGGGACTGGTAGCACCAATCTGGAGAAGGGATTTTTTGGACATTAACCATTTTTTCCCATTGAATGCAATGTACTGACAAAAATGTCAAGCATGTGACGCACATTTCTTGCCATTAAATGCTATGTATTGACAATGTCATATATTGTGAAGTTTTCCTTTTTTTTTTTTACGTGACAGGATGACGTTTTCCTATGATATCATGTTGGGACATCATGAATCATCCAATGGCATAAATAAATGTTGTTTGAGTATTTCACTTCCTAAATTAAAAATAAATTACATAAGATGTGTTGTAAAGTCCAATGTTATGGTCACCTTTGTCAATCAGATAGACAGCTGAACACAATTTTAGTGGCTTTTGACAGAGACCATTACCCCAAGGCAAACAACCACAGAGGCAGGCCAAAGTACAATCAAAAGTTCTTGATTATAAATCCAGCTTTTACAACAAGGACAATACACAGTATCACTACGGTCCGATTAGAAACGTATAAGGGCCTAGGATTTAGGCATAACCATAAACACCGGCGCAAACTAACACAACAGTTGATTCACTCATGGAGCAGTGGCCAATGTTTGTTCGTCCGGCTCTTTCCGAGCAGGGTTCGTTCGTTCAGCTCTACCCGAACAGGGTTCATTAGTCGATGGCTGGTTTGGTCATCAATGGCAGATTTTAGAATATCAGGGTTTCATTTCAGATGTGCCAACTCAGAAAAATGTACTAGAGCATTACATTGACGTAGGGGACTTTGCCAATCAAACAACATGTCTATCGAGTGATTCCTGAAAAGTTCGAAAAAATCTGCAGTGAAGTGGAGTTCATGCTTGAGCACGGCATTGCACAACATGGCAACAGTCCGTGGAGTTCACCCTGTAAATTAGTAACTAAGGCAGATGGGCCTCTGTGGTTTTGTTCAGATTTTTTGCAAACTCAATGCCATTACTAAGTCAGACTCGTACCCTTTGCCCCGGGTCAACGATTGTGTGGGCCGTGTTGGCACTGCCAAGTACGTTAGTTAGTTCAACCTGTTGAAGGGATATTGGCAGGTCCCTCTAACTGAAGGTACCAAAGAGCTGTCTGCTTTTGTCACTCCTGATGGTTCATTTTCCTACCTTCATCTTCCATTCAGTTTGAGAAATGCCGGAGCCATGTTTCAAAGGCTCAAACACATAATGCTACGTGGTCTGGAAAATGCAGAGGCATATTTTGACGATGTGGTTGTATTCAATGTCACCTGGCCAGAACACCTTCAGAACATTGAGTCTGTTCGAAACAATTTTTCCCCTGCCAACTTGACAGTGAACCTGTCAGAGTGAAATCGCCCAAGCATCAGAGAAGTATCTTGTGAAGGAGGGAAGGTCCAACCGGTCTTGCAAAAGTGGAGGCCCTCAATAACCTTCCGGTGCGCAGATTCTTGGGAATGGCTGGCTACTACCGGGCATTTTGCAAGAACTTTGCCCAGCATGTTGCTCCAATTACAGTTTTGACGAATGCGAACGTTGTTTTCCGTTGGAGCCCAGACTGTCAGGAGACTTTTAAGAAGACAAAGACTCTTTTGGTCTCTGTACCAGTGCTAGCTGCTCTGGATTTCCATTGTCTATTTGTTTTGAACGCCAATGCCAGCGATGTAGGAGCAGGTGTGGTGCTTCCACAGAAAGAGTACAACAATATCAAGCACCCTGTGGGGTACTTTTCAAAGAAATGGGCCTCATATCAGAAACACAACTTGACTATCGAGAAGGAGACACTCACTTTGGCACTGGCTCTTCAGCACATTGAGGTTTATGTATTGGTCTCTACCCCTCTTGTGGTCTATACCGATCATAACCCTCTTATTTTCCTGCAAAAGACACGCTCCATGAATCCCCGACTCCTTTGCTAGAGTCTCATATTTCAGGAGTTTCCCCTTGAAATCAGACATGTCCGTGATAAGGACAACTTGGTATCTGATTGTCTTTCAAGGGTGGGCAGTCAATAAGTTTAGTGTTTTGTGTTTAACCAGTGTGTAGCTCTGGCACTCATTTTTTTTGGGCTGCACGTTTTGGCGTACTGGAGACGAGTTTTGTTTCGGTTGGGCTCGTCACAAGGGGATGAGAGTTACAGGAAGTTACAAATATCAAAATGTACCTGTTTTTCAAAATGTCTGATTTTTAGGCAGCTACTGTATATACAAATAAATAAGTGAAAAAAGTTATAGAAAAATGTATAAAAAAGAAGAGATCTGTTTTGTCTTGTATGAGAGACCACCAGTTATCACCATGTTTTTATTGAAGAAAGTGATACATTTAAGTTGATTTTATAAAATTGAAGTTGTTTTCTGTTGGTAAAAATATTCTATATATTTGCTTTCTTACCTGGAAAGGTGTTATAGGCTTTGGGGTTTTGCACAATGTAGTTTTTGATTTCAAGGTTGGTTCTGTTTGGGTGTGGCTTGCTCTGATTGAAAACATCCTCGTTGGTCAGGATGTGTTGCACCTGTCACCTCGTTAGTCAGTCGTTAGTTGCACCTGTGCTGGTTTGCTCCACTTGCTTTTAGCTCAATACTATAAGTTGGTGTGTTGTTGTTTTTTTGGGGGGGATTTAGTGGGCACTTATGGTGGGTTTCTTTTAGAACCCAGACTATTGTTGCTAGTCAATCTTTAGTGGACACCCCCATGAGTGTCTTTGAGAACCCCTCCTAAAACCCCACCTGTTTCGTTCTGCTTGCCGTGGCTTATTTATTAGTTCCCTATTTCTGTTGTTCTATGATATTTTGTGTTTTTTGTATTGGGGAACGTAACAAGTTTATTCATGCTTTTCTATGGTATTTATTGTGAAGCTGCAAAGTACCAAGCGTTTGGTTTGTAGGACATTTAACTAGTTATTTTCCACTCAAGCATAGCTTTGCTGTAGTTTAATTTATTTCAGTAAGAAGTAACTTAAGGTTTAGCTACATTTTCACTGAAGCTTCCCCAACATTGTATACCCAATGCCAGTACACACAAATACAACAAATATATCAAGTTTCAACCCCTTTTAGGTACTAAGATTGAATAAATCAAACAATAAAAAAACTCACCTGCCCCTTGAATCTTCACAATGATGGCAAAGAAAAATGAAATAAGTAAATGCATTGTGATTTGTGTTTGCTTGGGTCAAACTCCAATCAGTTATTTTCTAAATGATGCCACACGCAGAGCATCTGGTAAATAACTGTTAGGTGGCAAGGTTCTCTAGAAAAGGCAACCCCTCCCACTAGGTTGTATCCATACCTGTTAATATTAAATACTAATGAGATCTCCTTGTAGGCTATTTCCTCAGCAATACTCTGAATTAGAGAGTTGGCATATCATATGATGATTTGAGATTTGGTGTACTCTCACATGATGAGTAAATAGTAACTATTTCAACTGTGATGAATACAACTAGCTATGATATTTCACCGATTTACTAAAGGATTGATTCATCACCAGACTAAGCTACTCTTTAGAAGTAACATATCATATGTAGCCTACGGGCCAAGAAATTAATTATTGACTTTCACCTGCATTCTGTCACAAGGTTTGCATCACAGGACTTTTTACTGCCCTTAGGCCTATTATAGCTAACTACAGTCTAATGACATTGGAACCCGTTCTATGCCATTTGTGAAGTATTCTTTGCAAACTGCTTAATTACTTTTATGATGTGCTGAACAAAGCTGGCCTGGCCCATCCTCAGTCACTGCAGAATGGCAAAACCGATGGCTGGAGGATAATGATTGATGTAGGTGTCACTGTCAATGTTTAAATATGGAAGCCCATTCCCGCCACCCAATACATTTTTCAAATGTCGATACTATCTAAACATTTTGAGATGAAAACAGAGAACAAGTCGAGACTTTGGGACTATAAGGTTCTATCTGCGCAATGTATAGTTCTGAGATATTGAGCATTTAAGTTTTCACATCCCAGATTTTCACATCTCAATTCTTTCATAACCCATTAAGGTCCTCACCGTAAAGGTACCTAAATTGCGAGTATCAAAATCCTAAGACATTTGTAAATCAGTTTTTTTAGGGGGTTGCAATCGCAGATCGAACCTTATGCCCCTGAAATGTCAATCTATTTAAATAAGGTTCTATCTGCCACAGAATGTTAATTCTTTTAATTTCAATAGAAAAGTGCAGCCATTTCATTATTAAATATAGAGAATACCCTTCCTTCTTTCTAATCACATCATCAAATATATTAATTCATATTCATTACACATTTGTTAAAGTGATAGTTCCCTAAAATGACACTACTGTATATCCTATGGATAACTAGCACAGCTTAGCTCTGGATGACTAAACTAATATGTTCTTCTGTTCTCTGACACTCAAAGTCAGTAAACTACTTGCTAGTTATCAATGAAATGTGGTAAGTTTGTATTTTTAGTGAAATACCCCTTCCATGGAAGTTTTCGTGTGGATATAGAACAAGACAAAAACAGCAATGCCTCTGTTAAGGGCCTTAAACATACTCTAAGGCACTTGTTTAATATTTGTTTTTACCATAAAAAAGTTTACGTTATGGCCATTCTTCTGAAAAAGTGGTGAAAAAAAATCTAAGTAATTTAAAAAGAGTACCAGAACCTATGATATGAATAGTCAAGGACTTGGGACTATAAGGTTCTATCTGCAAAATGTATAGTTTTGAGAATTTTCATAGCCGAGCATTCAGAGACAGCAGGTGTGGTAGAGCGAGAAAGAGTCAAAAACAGCAGGTCTGGGATAAGGTAGCACGTCCGGTGAACAGGTCAGGGTTCCATAG
This sequence comes from Salvelinus sp. IW2-2015, assembly GCF_002910315.2. NCBI lineage: Eukaryota > Metazoa > Chordata > Actinopteri > Salmoniformes > Salmonidae > Salvelinus > Salvelinus sp. IW2-2015. The sequence continues at coordinate 207,370 of NW_019957542.1, read as the reverse complement.
CCGCAGGCAGAACGGTTGAAACTGGAGCAGCAGCACGACCAGGTGGACTGGGGACAGCAAGGAGTCATCAGGCCAGGTAGTCCTGAGGCAAGGTCCTAGGGTTCAGGTCCWCTGGGAGGGGAGGGAGAGGGAGAGAGAGAGAGAGAATTAGAAGGAGCATACTTAAATTCACACAGGACACCAGATAAGACAGGAAAAATACTCCAGATATAACAGACTGATCCTAGTCCCCCGACACATAAACTATTGCAGCATAAATACTGGAGGCTGAGACAGGAGGGGTCGGGAGACACTGTGGCCCCGTCCGACGATACCCCCGGACAGGGCCAACCAGGCAGGCTATAACCCTACCCACTTTGCCAAATTACAGTCCCCACACCACTAGAGGGATATCTTCAAACCACCAACTTACTACCCTGAGACAAGGCTGAGTATACCGTAGCCCACGAAGATCTCCCCCACGGCACGTACCCGTAGTTTAGTTGGAATAGGGTCCAGTATGCAGCTTGAAGGTTTAGAGGCCTTGACTATTTTCATGAATGTGTCAAGAGATATAGGATTAAGTGTCTCCCTTGATCCTAGGTCCTGGCAGTGTTATGCAGACTCAGGACAACTGCGTTTTGAAAAACACGCAGATTTAAAGAGAATTTGCTTTCTAATGATCATGATCTTTTTGTCAAAGAAGTACATGAATGTATCATTGCTGAAGTGAAAGCCATCCTCTCTTGAGGATCGCTGCTTTTTAGTTAGCTATGTGACAGTATACATTTTTTGGGGGTGGTGTCACGACTTCAACCGAGGCAGGCTCTCCTTCCCGTTCGGGTGGCGCTCGGCGGTCGTCGTCACCGGCCTACTAGCTGCCACTGACTCTTTTTCCTCCCCCTCCTTATGTGTTTATTTGTTACACCTGTGTTTAGGTGATTGTTAATTAGTGTGGCTTTATTAGTCAGCCAGCCCGTACGCTTCCTTGTGCGGGATTGTTCATTTGTACTTTTGGATTCGGGAGTGGATGTATGTATTGTGGACTGGGTTTTGTCTTCCGTGTTTGGACGTTTGTTTATGACACCCAGTAAGTCCGTATTGGACATTTGTTTGCACCCCCCCGACACCCAGAGCGTTACAGGTGGATTGTTCTTATTCTCCTCAATTAAGTTGGAAAAATAGGATGATCGAGCAGCAGTGGTGGAGTGCCTCTTTCATGAATCAATAAGTACTGTAAATCACCTTACATTCAATACTTTTTTATTGACAACCCAGCATTGTGTGATTGGATTGCAGATAGAACCTGATACCACCAAGTTAAATGGTGTTTACGCAGAGAGAACATTCTGAGTTTTACTTTCCTTTAAAACAAATCTGACACATCTCACATGTAAATGACCATCTAAAGAACAACTGGGCTATCTAGCTGTCTGGCTGGACGGACCTAGCAATCTTGCCAGCCGGCCGGACCTAACTATCCTGCCGGCTGGACCTAGCTATCTGGCTGGTCGGTCGGCCGGACCTAGCTATCTTGCCAGCTGGACCTAGCTACCTGGTTGGCCTTTCCTATGTACGCCTTTCCTACGCACTTCTCAGTAGTTGGCATTCAGACTTACCTTATGCAGGTCCGTAACGGGCTTTGCAGGTGTGGTTCCCTTACGTGCCCTGAATACATTTAATTAAACTGCTGAAAACCCGCCCACTTGCTGGCCTATATTTTCGTGTCAAGTTTTCATTCGATAGGGTTTTCAGTACATTTATCTAAAGCCATCCCTTTAAATGTKGTGTACCTTTAATTTGAATTTTCTCAACAGACACTATAATATATTGAGAGAACGGTTCAGAATATTAAGGATCAATGAAAAAAAGCCATGTAAATAAATACACACATATTTGTCTCCTTATCAGCACCAATAGATTTGTATGTTATGTAGGGTTAGGAAAGTATTCATGAATAATAATACAAAAATAGGTTTTGAGAGCCTTTACACACAAAATATATTGGTGAATCAAAAATACAGTGGTTTGTTTCATCCTGAAAGTTGTCATATTCAATTGTTCAACTAGAAAGTTAGAAAAGTCTACAATAGGGGTTGAACAGTAGTCCTATAAATCTACCCTAAAAATCCTCACTCATTTGGTCTGCGTTCCATAATGATTCAAATAGGCTACATATTCCAAATTATTGCACAAGTTATAATACGTTAGCTTACTATGATCCGCTAATGCTACTGTAGTGATCCTCAGGAATAACCAGATCAATGTGACAAAGGAAAGAAAGGTAAACTGACAATGTAATGGAATGAGGCAAAATATAAGTAAAATAACAAGTGACAGTTATAGATGTGTGTGGGTATAACTGACAGTGGCTACCGATACTGGCTAATATGTAACACCAATACAATTTTTAAATACAGTGAAAAGTCTGGGAATTTAATTAAAACATTATAGAAAACATAAGTGCACTCGGTAGGTTTGTTGGTTTGGACTCTATACTGTCATTTGTGCATGGCTACAGAAGCCTATAGCTTTTGTCTACAAATTTCATCCCTGCAAGTTATAAGGCCAGCATTTCATAAACTTTACAGAGGTATGCTTAATGTTGATAGGCTTTGTTTGTTGCTATATGACTGGTTTCACATTTGTCTCCAGCGATCATAAGGTAAAATTTATCTAAAACAATTGTAATTTCTATTTACAATCCGCATATCCAAATGGCTTACTCTTTTTCTATGAATGACTTATTTTTGAGGAAAAAGTCAGATAGAACCTTATAGTCCAAAGGTCAAGAGGTGTCAATGTCATTAGACTGTAGTAAGCTATAATAAGCCTAAGTGCAGTAAAACGTTGTGTGATGCAAACCTTGTGACAGAATGCAGGTGAAAGTCAATAATACATTTTTTGACCCGTAGGCTACATATGACATGTTACTTCTAAAGAGTAGCTTAGTCTGGTGATGAATCAATCCTTCAGTAAAATCTGTGAAATATCATAGCTAGTAGTATTCATCACAGTTGAAATAGTTACTGTTTACTCATCACGTGAGGGTAAACAGCATCTAAAAATAATTACTGGTATGTAGTTAGATATGTAGTTAGCTAAACCCTAGTTATTCCTCATTGGAATAAGTTAAACTACAGTAAAGCTATGTGGAAAGTAACTAGCTAAATATACTACAAAATAAACACTTGCTATTTTGAAGCTGCACAACAAATACCATAGAAATGAATTAATAAAATAGAAAAGGACATTTCCTGAAGAAACTTTGTTGTGCTTGCTCCTCTTTAAGTGTTTTTCATGGTAATTAAATACATTGTATTGGTAATGACGGCAGTAGTAATGGTAGTAGTACTAATGGTAGTAATAGGGTTTTAATGGGTTAGGTATAGTGACCTATTTTGGGGTGGTTTTGTAAATTTATTATAGTGGGTTATAGTGTAGTGGTAGTGGTAGTAATAGTAGTGGTACACTCTTAGAAAAGCAGGTGCTATCTAGAACCTAAAAGGGTTATTCGGTTGTCTCCCTAGGAGAACCCTTTGAAGAGCCCCTTTAGGTTCCATTTTCGTGAACATTTTTACAAAATCATCACATATTGCCATGCAAAATGTCAGAGTCGCCGTAGCAAAATCAACAATTTTTTACCTTAAATATTACAAACAATCTGAGAAATTCTCGAGGGACTAAGTAGTGGTGACTGTGTCAGTGGTGGTGGTAGTAGTTGTAGTAGTGGTAGTTAATGMAATAGTAGTGGTATTATTAGTGACTGTGGTAAATTGCAGCATAAAACTTTATTGAAGCAATCTAAGTTGAGTCAGTCTGAACGCCCTGGACCAGAGCTAGTTAGTGAGGACCAGAGCTAGTGCAGTCCAGAGCTGGCTAGGTACTATTTACGCCATGTACCAGAGCTGGGCCAGACCTAGCTAGCTACAGTGGCTTGCGAAAGTACGTATTCACCCCCCTTGGAATTTTTCCTATTTTGTTGCCTTATTACCTGGAATTAAAATAGTTTTTGGGGGGGTTTGTATCATTCGATTTATACAACATGCCTACCACTTTGAAGATGCAAAATATTTTGAAACAGGGTTCCCTCAAGAATTTCCCTGTATTATGTGCCCTCCATCATTCCTTTAATTCTGACCAGTTTCCCAGTCCCTGCCGATGAAAAACATCCCCACAGCATGATGCTGCTACCACCATGCTTCACTGTGGGGGTGGTGTTCTCGGTGTGATGAGAGGTGTTGGGTTTGCGCCAGACATAGCGTTTTCCTTGATGGCCAAAAAGCTCAAATTTAGTCTCATCTGACCAGAGTACCTTCTTCCATATGTTTGGGGAGTCTCCCACATGCCTTTTGGCTAACACCAAACGTGTTTGCTTATTTTTGTCTCTAAGCAATGGCTATTTCTGGCCACTCTTCTGTATAGTCCAGCTCTGTGGAGAGTACAGCTTAAAGTTGTCCTATGGACAGATAGCGGAGATCTCCGCTGTGGAGCTTTGCAGCTCCTTCAGGGTTATCTTTGGTCTCTTTGTTGCCTCTCTGATTTATTCCCTCCTTGCCTGGTCCGTGAGTTTTGGTGGGCGGCTCACTCTTTTTTTTTCTTTTTTAATTAATTTTCTCCCCTTTTCTCCCGAATTTTCGTGGTATCCAATCGCTAGTAATTACTATCTTGTCTCATCGCTACAACTCCCGTACGGGCTCGGGAGAGACGAAGGTCGAAAGCCATGCGTCCTCTGAAGCACAACCCAACCAAGCCACACTGCTTCTTAACACAGCGCGCGTCCAACCCGGAAGCCAGCCGCACCAATATGTCGGAGGAAACACCGTGCACCTGTCCCCCTTGGTTAGCGTGCACTGCGCCCGGCCCGCCACAGGAATCGCTGGAGCGCGATGAGACAAGGATATCCCTACCGGCCAAACCCTCCCTAACCCGGACGACGCTAGGCCAATTGTGCGTCGCCCCACGGACCTCCCGGTCGCGGCCGGCTGCGAACCCAGAGACTCTGGTGGCGCAGTCAGTGCCCTAGACCACTGGGAGGCCCGGGCGGCTCACTCTTGGCAGGTTTGTTGTGGTGTCATAATCTTTAAAAAACATGTAATAATGGATTTAATGGTGCTCCGTGGGATGTTCAAGGTTTCGGATCTTTTTTTATAACCCAACCCTGATCTGTACTTCTCCACAACTTTGTCCCTGACTTGTTTAGAGAGCTCCTTGGTCTTCATAGTGCCGCTTGCTTGGTGGTGCCCCTTGCTTAACTTCTCTGGGATATGTGGGACGCTAACGTCCCACTTGGCCAAAAGCCAGTAAAAATGCAGAGCGCCAAATTCAAATATCAAAATTAAAGCTACACTTGTTGTGAATCCAGCCAACATGTCTGAATTCAAATAGGCTTTACGACGAAAGCACACCAAACGATTATGTTAGGTCAGAGCCAAGTCACAGAAGAACACAGCCATTTTTCCAGCCAAAGAGAGGAGTAACAAAAAGCAGAAATAGAGATAAAATGAATCACTAACCTTTGATGATCTTCATCAGATGACACTCATAGGATGAGTGTCACAATACATGTGTGTTTTGTTCGGTTAACTTCATATTTATATCCAAAAATCTGAGTTTAGGCGCGGCGCTACTGTCTCACTTGGCCAAAAGCCAGAGAAAATGCAGAGCGCCAAATTCAAATAAATTACTATAAAAATCTAACTTTCATTAAATAAAACATGAAAGATACCAAAGTAAAGCTACACTTGTTGTGAATCCAGCCAACATGTCAGATTTCAAATAGGCTTTTCTGCAAAAGCAAACAATGTTATTATCTGAGGATAGCAACAGAGTAAACAAAGAGAGAGAAGCATATTTCAACCCTGCAGGCGCGACACAAAACGAAGAAATAAAAAGTATAATTCATGCCTTACTTTTGACGAGCTTCTGTTGTTGGCACTCCAATATGTYCCATAAACATCACAAATGGTCCTTTTGTTCGATTAATTCCGTCGATATATATCCAAAATGTCCATTTATTTGGCACGTTTGATCCAGAAAAACACCGGTTCCAACTTGTGCAACGTTACTACAAAATATCTCAAAAGTTACCTGTAAACTTTGCCAAAACATTTCGACTACTTTTGTAATACAACTTTAGGTATTTTTTAACATAAATAATCGATAAAATTGAAGACGGGATGATTTGTGTTCAATACAGGATTAAAACAAACTGTAGCTAGCTTTCTGGTCACGCGCCTCTAACAAACAGTACACTTTAAGTGACCCTCGTTCTGGATGGCCGTACTTCTTCATTACACAAAGGAAAAAACCTCAACCAATTTCTAAAGACTGTTGACATCCAGTGGAAGCGGTAGGAACTGCAAGAAGGTCAATTAAAAATCTGGATTCCCAATGAAAATCCATTGAAAAGAGAGCGACCTCAAAAAAAGAAAATCTGAATGGTTTGTCCTCGGGGTTTCACCTGCTAAATAAGTTATGTTATACTCACAGACATGATTCAAACAGTTCTAGAAACTTCAGAGTTTTTTCTATCCAAATCTACTAATAATATGCATATCTTATCTTCTGGGGATGAGTAGCTGGCAGTTTAATTTGGGTATGCTTTTCATCCAAACGTGAAAATGCTGCCCCCTATCCTAGAGAAGTTAATGGTGTTGCAGACTCTTTGGCCTTTCAGAACAGGTTTATATATACTAAGATCATGTGACAGATCATGTGACACTTAGATTGCACACAGGTGGACTTTATTTAACAAATTATGTGACTTCTGAAGGTAATTGGTTGCACCAGATTTTATTTTTGAGGCTTCATAGCAAAGGGGGTGAATACATAAGCACGCACCACTTTTCCGTTTTGTTTTTTTGTTGTATTTTTCGAAATAAGTATTTTTTTTTATTTCACTTCACCAATTTGGACTATTTTGTGTATGTCCATTACATGAAATCCAAATAAAAGTCAATTTAAATTACAGATTGTAATGCAACAAAATAGGAAAAACACCAAGGGGGATGAATATGTTTTGCAAGGCACTGTACAAATGAAATGAGTAATGTAGGATATGTAGACATTATAAAAGTGGCGTTATTTAAAGTGACTAGTGATACCTTTATTATTTCCATTTATTAAACTTATTAAAATGGCCAGAGATTTGAGTCTCTGTTGACAGCAGCCCCTCTATGTTAGTGATGGCTGTTTAACAGTTTGATGGCCTTGTGATAGAAGCTGTTTTTCAGTCTCTCAGTTCCAGCTTTGATGCACCTGTACTGACCTCGCCTTCTGGATGATAGCAGGGTGAACAGGCAGTGGCTCGGGTGGTTGTTGTCCTTGATGATTTTTTTGGCCTTCCTGTGACATCGGGTGGTGTAGGTGTCCTGGAGGGCAGGTAGTTTGCCCGGTGATGCGTTGTGCAGACCTCACTACTCTCTGGAGAGCCTTGCGGTTGTGGGCAGAGCTGTTGCCGTACCAGGGGGTGATACATCCCGACAGGATGCTCTCGATTGTGCATCTGTAAAATTTTGTGAGTATTTTAGGTGACAAGCCGAATTTCTAAAGCCTCCTGAGGTTGAAGAGGCGCTGTGGACCATTTCAGTTTGTCAGTGATGTGTACGCAGAGGAACTTAAAACTTTCCACCTTCTCCACTACTGTCCCGTTGATGTGGATAGGGGGATGCTCCCTCTGCTGTTTCCTGAAGACCACGATCATCTCCTTTGTTTTGTTGACGTTGAGTGAGAGGTTATTTTCCTGACACCACACTCCGAGGGGCCTCACCTCCTCCCTGTAGGCTGTCTCGTCGTTGTTGGTAATCAATCCTACCACCGTAGTGTCGTCAGCAAACTTGATGATTGAGTTGGAGGCATGCATGGCGACGCAGTCATGGGTGAACAGGGAGTACAGGAGAAGGCTGAGAACGCACCCTTGTGGGGCCCCAGCGTTGAGGATCAGCGGGGTGGAGATGTTCTTTCCTACCTTCACCATCTGGGTGTCGGCTCATTAGAAAGTCCAGTACCAGTTGCACAGGGTGGGGTCGAGACCCAACACTTCATGACGACAGAAGTGAGTGCTACGGGTGATAGTCATTTAGTTCAGTTACCTTAGCTTTCTTGKTGACATGAACAATGGTGGCCATCTTGAAGCATGTGGGCACAGCAGACTGGGATAGGGATTGATTGAATAAGTTCGTAAACACATCAGCCAGCCGGTCTGCGCATATTCTGAGGCGCAGCTAGGGATGCCGCCTGGGCCGGCAGCCTTGCGAGGGTTAACACGTTTAAATGTTTTACTCACATTGGCCAAGGAGAAGGAGAGCCCACAGGCTTTGGTAGCGGGCCGTGTCAATGGCACTGTATTGTCCTCAAAGTGAGCAAAGAAGTTGTTTAATTTGTCTGGGAGCAAGACGTTCCTGTCCGTGACGAGGTGGTTTGCGCTTTCAATCCACGGTTTTTGGTTAGGGAAGGTTTTAATAGTCACAGTGGGTACAACATCACCGATCCACTTGCTAATAAATTTGCTCACCGAGTCAGCGTATACATCAATGTTATTGTCTGAGGCTACCCGGAACATATCCCAGTCCACGTGATTGAAGCAATCTTGAAGCGTGGAATCCGATTTGTCAGACCAATGTTGGATAGACCTGAGCACGGGCGTTTCCTGTTTTAGTTTCTGTCTATAGGCTGGGAGCAACAAAATTGAGTCATGGTCAGATTTGGGCAGGGGAGGGCTTTATATGCATCACGAAAGTTAGAGTAGCAATGGTCCAGAATGCTACCAGCTCGTGTCGTGCATTCGATATGCTGATAGCATTTAGGAAGCCTTGTTCTCAGATTAGCTTTGTTAAAATTCCCAGCTACAATAAATGCAGCCTCAGGATATACGGTTTCCAGTTTACAAAGAGTCCAGCGAAGTTCTTTCAGGGCCGTCGACGTATCTGCTTGGGGGGGGGGGATATACACGGCTGTGACTATAATCAAAGATATTTACCTTGGTATATAATGTGGTCGGCATTGGATTGTAAGGAATTCAAGGTCAGGTGAACAAAAGGACTTGAGTTCCTGTATGTTGTTATGATTACACCATGAGTCGTTAATCATAAGGCATACACCCCCACCCTTCTTCTTACCGGAGAGATGTTTGTTTCTGTTGGCACGATGCGTGAAGAAACCGGGTGGCTGTACCGACTCTGACAACATATCCCGAGTGAGCCATGTTTCCGTGAAACAGAGAATGTTACAATCTCTGATGTATCTCTGGAAGGCAACTCATGCCCTAATTTCGTTCACCTTGTTGTCCAGAGATTGGACATTGGCGAGTAATATGCTTGGAAGTGGTGGATGGTGTGCTCGCCTTCTAAGTCTGACCAGTAGGCCGCTCCGTCTGCCTCTCCTGCGGCGACCGCGTTGTTTTGGGTCGGCCTCTGCCTCCCATGTCCAGGGTGGAGGTCCGAACAAAGGATCCGCTTCGAGGAAGTCGTATTCCTGGTCGTAATGTTGGTAAGTTGACGTCCCTTTTACATCCAATAGTTCTTCCCGGCTGTATGTAATAACACTTCAGATTTTCTGGACTAACAAAGTAAGAAATAATACATTAAAAAAACAAATTACTGCATAGTTTCCTAAGCACTCCTCGTGCTTATTGTAAGCAGCACGTTACTGGTCAGGCACCGTGTTATGCGGTTAAGCGCACGGTATCGCAGTAGGTGCGCTATAGGACGAAAGTGTCATGCGAGTGTGGGCATCCAGCCAGGGCGTATTGTGCCTGCTCAGCGTGTCTGGTCTCCGGTACGCCGTTTCGGTCCAGGGTATCCTGCTCCGGCTCTGCGTGCTGTGTCTCCAGGGCGCTGGGAGGGTGCAGTGCGTCCTATGCCTGCGCTCCGCTCGTGCCGGGCGAATGTGGGAATTGAGCCTAAGGGGGAGGTGCGCGTAGTATGCACCAGATCTCCAGTGCCCACCCACAGCCCGGTTCAACCTGTGCCTGCACCCTGGAGGGTCCGAGCTAGAGTAGTCATCCAGCCTGGGGGAGTGGTGCCAAGGCTGGGCACCAGAGCTCCAGTGCTCCCCCACAGCCCGGTCCTTCCGGTGCCTCCTCCAAGCACCAGGCCTCCTGTAGGTCTCCCTGGTGGGTCCTGTGGCAGCCCCACGCACCAGGCTGTCTCTCCGTCTCCTCCCTACAGGTTCTCCCGTCTGTCCGGAGCTGCCAGAGCCGCCCGTCTGTCCGGAGCTGCCAGAGCCGCCCGTCTGTCCGGAGCTGCCAGAGCCGCCATCTGTCCGGAGCTGCCAGACCGCCCGTCTGTCTGGAGCCGCCCGTCTGTCCGGAGCCGCCTGTCTGTCCGGAGCTGCCAGAGCGCCCGTCTGTCCGGAGCTGCCAGAGCCGCCCATCTGTCCGGAGCTGCCAGAGCCGCCCGTCTGTCCGGAGCCGCCCGTCTGTCCGGAGCCGCCTGGTCTGTCGGGCTGCAGAGCCGCCCGTCTGTCCGGAGCTGCCAGAGCCGCCCGTCTGTCCGGAGCTGCCAGAGTCGCCCTTCACTCCGGCGTTGCCAGAGCCTCCCGTCTATTCGGGGCCCGCTGCTAGGGTCCCCAATCCGGGGTCGGTGGCGAGGGTCGCCGCTCCAAAGGCGCCACATAAGTGGGCCAAGACTATGGTGGAGTGGGGTCCACGTAGAGCCACCAGAGCCCCCACCGCGGTGGAATGCCCACCCAGACCCTCCCCTATAGGTTCAGGTTTTGCAGCCGGAGTCCGCACCTTTGGGGAGGGGGGGGGGGGTACTGTCACGTTCTGACCTTAGTTCCATTTTTATGTCTTTATTTTAGTTTGGTCAGGGCGTGAGTTGGGGTGGGCATTCTATGTTGTTGTTCTATGTTTTGTTCTATGTGTTTGGCCTAGTATGGTTCTCAATCAGAGACAGGTGTCGATCGTTGTCTCTGATTGAGAATCATACTTAGGTAGCCTGTTTTCCCACTATGGGTTGTGGGTAGTTATTTTCTGTGTCTGTGTTTCACCATACAGAACTGTTTCGGTTGTTTGTTTGTGATTTTGTTCAGTCTAATTATGGACACTTACCACGCTGCACATTGGTCCGATATTTCCTACTCCTCCTCAGACGAAGAGGAGATCCGTTACACACTTGAGATTATGAGTTTAAATAAAGTACATTTTCTGTGACATTGTGGAACAACACTATTACAATTTTCCATCAGTATTTAGATTTTTTTTATGAATGTGTTTGAAGTGAATTTTGGGTTCGGAAATTAATTATATAATACAGTAAACACAAGGTCCAATTAAACTGAATAACATGTTCTAGGTTCCATAAAAAATATTACAAAAAGAAGACTTGAAAAGTAATGAAAAAACAAAATGTCTTATGTTGCATACCATAACACTAGAAAAAGAATACACGAAGTATAATGCAAGGATTGCAGCTCTACAATCCAAGGAGAGCTATGTAAAGATATCCATTGGATAGTTAAGGCTACCTTTGATTTCAAAGTCATATGCATTTTTATCTTCGCTAACTAGTTAAACCTTTGATGTCTAGCAATGTCCTCGCCCCCTGGCTATAATAATGTTCTGCATCTGCTGTCAGCCATGGCAGACAGCAGCGTTTTATCATAGTTTATTGTAGACTAATATTTCATTGTTTACAATAAGAGTTTCTTATGACATAGCCATACCTTAAACATTTAMAATTATGGAATAATTTTGTCCTATGTCATGTCCCATAACATTGTTTCCAAAGACTGTTCTTTGACACAAAACCAGCTAATAAAAATCATGTTTATTATCTCTTCAACAGCCCCTAAACATGGATTTCAACGAGAGTAAAGCAGAGGAGTCTGAGGAGGAATACTACTCTAAATAAGAACCATGGTAACAATGTGCAGGCTGCACACAATGTCATGTGTCATCTTACTTGATGTACAACTTCTTGATGTGTGACTTAGAAGAGGAGGAGGAACAGGAGAATACCGAGGACCAAGATGAGGATGGAAACCTCAGTGGTCTGATTGATGATGGTGTGGATGAAGGGGAAGGAGAGGAAGAGGAGGAGAAGGAAGGGAAGAAAGATAAGGAAGGAGATAGTGACTCTGGGGAGGAAATTGGGCACCATAAGAGGAAGAGAAGTAAGTGGTCATTCATAAATTGTTCCTATATTTATTCCTGTCTGGGCTGCACTGTGATTGCTTCCTAGCCACGTTGTATGCTGTTTCTTCAGTCTTTGAATAAACTATAATGGCGTAAACCCTTTGATTCTATTTTGATTTGTGACACCTAACAGTGTGCAGCAGAACCATGCATACCAACAATAATCACCTTTGGTGTTTGAGTATCTTATGTTTTCTGTCTACAGGCTTTGACGACCGCTTGGATGATGATGATATTGATCTCATTGAGGAGAATTTGGGAGTGAAAGTGAAAAGGGTAAGTATTTTGATGCCATTATGGCAAGCAAAATGCATTGCAATCATGGACATTGTATATAGCACACAGCTGAGGTCTCATGTCATGTCCCACAGTCCCACTCTCTAAAAATAGTATGTAAAAGGAGATTGACTAAAATGTTTTCCTGATACCTCTGCTCCTTCCTTATCCCCATAAACAGCAAAAGTTCTGTCGTTTGCGAGACATGTCGGAGGATGAGGAGGGAGATGATGACGTCAGGGAGGCCCATGAGAAGGACATGATAGCGGATGAGATCTTCATGGGGACGGGAGCGGATGAGGGCAAGGCATTGGATATGCCTTTGCATCCCAGGGAGGATGAGGAGGAGGATGATGAAGAGTCTGGTATGAAACATTTTAGTTGCTTCATCTTGTAACGGCAGCCTTCCTCCTCTTCGTCTGAAGGAACAGTGCATACAGGGCTCTGGAGACGCACAGGAGGCTTGGTGCGTGGTGCCGGAACTGGAGGTACTGGGCTGGAGACACGCACCACAGGGAGAGTGCGTGGAGGAGGAACAGGGCTCTGGAGACGCACTGGAAGCCTGGTGCGTGGTGTAGGCACTGGTGGTACTGGGCTGGGGCGGGAAGGTGGCGCCGGATATACCGGACCGTGCAGGCGTACTGGCTCCCTTGAGCACAGAGCCTGCCCAACCTTACCTGGTTGAATGCTCCCCGTAGCCCGACCAGTGCGGGGAGGTGGAATAACCCGCACTGGGCTGTGTTGGCGAACCGGGGACACCATGCCTAAGGCTGGTGCCATGTATGCCGGCCCGAGGAGACGCACTGGAGACCAGACGCGTTGAACCGGCTTCATGGCACCTGGCTCAATGCCCACTCTAGCCCGGCTGATACGTGGAGCTGGAATGTACCGCACCGGGCTAAGCACACTACAGGAGACACCGTGCGCTCTTCCGCATAACACGGTGTCTGCCCGTACTCCCGCTCTCCACGGTAAGCATGGGAAGTGGGCGCAGGTTTCCTACCTGACTTCGCCACACTACCCTTTAGCCCACCCCCCCCCCCCCCCCAATAAATTTTTGGGGTTTCTTCTCGGCTCCAGCCACGCTTCCGTGCTGCCTCCTCATACCACCGCTCCTGGGCTTTAGCTGCCTCCATCTCTTCACGAGAGCGGCGATATTCTCCAATGTGAGCCCAGTGTCCTTTACCCTCCAAAATTTCCTCCCATGTCCAGGAGTCCTGTGTAGTGGGCCGCTGCTGCTGCTGTCGCTGCTGCCTGTTGCTACGCTGCTTGGTCCGAGTTTGGTGGGTGGTTCTGTATCGGCAGCCTTCCTCCTCTTCGTCTGAAGAGGAGGTGTAGCAGGGATCGGACCAAGACGCAGCGTAGCTCGTGTTCAACATGATTTAATAAGGACGATTAAACAGTGAACGCTTACAAAATACAAAATAACAAAATAACAAACGTGGCTTACCGATACAGCCCTATCTGGTGCAGAGAAAACACAGAGACAGGAAACAACCACCCACAAAATCCCAACACAAAACAAGCCACCTATATATGATTCCCAATCAGAGACAACACAAAACATCTGCCTCTGATTGAGAACCATATTAGGCCAAACATAGAAACGGACAAACTAGACACACAACATAGAATGCCCACCCAGCTCACGTCCTGACCAACACTAAAACAAGCACAACACACAAGAACTATGGTCAGAACGTGACACATCTATAAACAGTGGAATTGTTTTGAGTTAGCAGATTTTTAAAACGCCATTTCCMAAAAAAATTGTCATAGGTATTTATTTATTTTTCTCAGATATCGATGACTTTATTGTGGATGATGATGGACAGCCCTTGAAGAAACCCAAGTGGAGGAAGAAGCTGCCAGGATATACAGATGCGTAAGTGATTCTGGCATTTAATTTAATCACTTAGATCTCAATTTGCAGTAGCCTCTCCACCTGCAAGCTCACCCGAAAGTATGAAGTCCTATCTGTGCAATATAATTTGATATGTTAAGTGTGTCCGAAATGGCATCCTATTCCCCTATAGGCCCTGGTCAAAAGTAGTGCACTATAAAGGGAATAGGGTGCCATTTGGGATGCAAGCATGTTTACCTTTACTCACCTGCACTATTTAGTACTGAGCACCACTCCTTTTTTACAGAGCCCTTCAGGAGGCCCAGGAGATATTCGGAGGGGACTTTGACTTTGCTGAGTTTGACACTGAAGCCTATGAAGATGCAGAGGAGGAGGAGGAGGCAGATGAAGAGTCATGGGACCGGCCCAAGAAGCAGACCAAGAAGAGGTGGGCCGACGCAGTATCTTTGAGATCTATGAGCCCAGTGAGTTGGAGAGCAGTCACATGACGGACCAGGACATTGAGATCCGTTCCTGTAACGCTCTGGGTGTCGGGGGTTGTGAAGTCAGACGCAGGAACAACAGAGAGTTCAATACGGTGCTTTTAATGCACAACCGGCAAACAAATGTCCATACGGACTTACTGGGTGTCACAAACAAATGTCCCAACTACGTAAGACAAAACCCAGTCCAAAATACATTTGTTAAACGGGAAAAACAAATACGTTCATCCACTCCCGAATCCAAAACTACAAATGAACAATCCCGCAAGAAGAAGCGTACGGGCTGGCTGACTAATAAAGCCACACTAATTAGCAATCACCTAAACACAGGTGTAACAAATAAACACATAAGGAGGGGGAGGAAAAAGAGTCAAGTGGCAGCTAGTAGGCCCGTGACGACGACCGCCGAGCGCCACCGAACGGGAAGGAGAGCCTGCCTCGGTGAAGTCGTGACAGTACCCCCCTCTGACGCGCGGCTCCCGCAGCGCGCCGACACCGGCCTCGAGGTCGACCCGGAGGACGAGGCCAGCGGATCCGGATGGAGGCGATGGAAATCCCTCAACATAGACGGATCCAAAATGTCCTCCACCGGTACCCAGCACCTCTCCTCCGGACCGTACCCCTCCCAGTCCACGAGTACTGCAGGCCCCTCACCGCGTCTCGAGTCCAGAATGGCCTGTATCGTGTACGCCGGGGACCCCTCGATGTCCAGAGGGAGGAGACCTCCGGCACCTCACCGTCCTGCAGGGACCAGCTACCACCGGCCTGAGAGAGACACATGAAAACGAGGGGTTAATACCATAATAGGAAGGAGTTTTAATCGATAACACACCTCGTATTCTCCTCAGGACTTTGAAGGCCCTACACACTGCGGCCCCAGCTTCCGGCAGGGCAAGTGGAGGGGCATTTCGGGTCGAGAGCCAGACCCTTTCCCCCGGTACAAACACGGGGGCCTCACTGCGGGCGTCAGCGCTCCTCTTCTGCCTTCTTAGTAGCTTGTTGGAGGGACTCCTGGACGGCCCTCCAGTCTCCTTGGACCTGTACCCACTCCTCCACCGTAGGAGCCTCGGTCTGGCTCGGATGCCATGGTGCCAGGACCGGCTGGTACCCCAAACACACTGAAAGGGGACACATTAGTAGAGGAGTGGCGTAGTGATTCTGGGCCATCTCGGTCCAGGGAATGTATCTCGCCCACTCCCCTGGCCGGTCCTGGCAATACGACCGCAGAAACCTACCCACCTCCTGGTCACTCTCTCCACCTGCCACTTACTCTCGGGTGATAACCGGAAGTCAGGCTGACCGTGACCCCCAGACGCTCCATGAACGCCCTCCATACTCGGGACGTGAACTGGGCCCCGATCAGAAACGATGTCCTCCGGCACCCCGTAGTGCCGGAAGACGTGGGTGAATAAGGCCTCCGCAGTCTGTAGGGCTGTAGGGATACCGGGCAACGGGAGGAGACGCAGGACTTAGAAAACCGATCCACAATCACCAGAACCGTAGTGTTTCCCTGAGACGGGGGAAGATCGGTCAGGAAGTCTACGGACAGATGAGACCATGCCGTTGTGGAACGGGGAGGGGTTGCAACTTCCCTCTAGGAAGGTGCCTAGGAGCCTTACTCTGGGCGCATACCGAACAGGAGGAGACATAAACCCTAACGTCCCGAGCTAAGGTAGGCCACCAATACCTCCCCCGAAGGCTCCCCACTGTCCTCGCCACCCCAGGGTGACCCGAGGAGGGTAGGACATGAGCCCACCGAATCAGTTGGTCCCGAACACCAAGCGGCACGTACTTACGCCCCGCCGGACACTGAGGAGGCGCGGGTTCCGCCCGTAGGCGCCCGCTCGATGTCCGAGTCCACCTCCCATACCACTGGCGCTATCAGCCTCGAGGCGGGGAGGATGGGAGTGGGTTCGGTGGACCTATCCTCCGTGTCGGTAAAGGCGGACAGTGCGTCGGCCTTTACGTTTTTGGGAGCCTGGTCTATAGGATAACGTGAACCGAAAAGGGTGAAAAACATGGCCCACCTTGCCTGACGTGGGTTCAGTCTCCTAGCTGCCCGAATATACCCCAGATTCTGGTGGTTCCAGATGAGAAAGGGTGCTTAGCCCCCTCAAGCCAGTGTCTCCACACCTTCAGACCCTGACCACCGCTAACAACTCCCGTCCCCCACATCATAGTTACGCTCCGCTGGGCTGAGCTTCCTAGAGAAGAAAGCGCGAGGGCGGAGTTTTTGGCGTACCAGAGCGCGTGATAGCACGGCACCCACCCCAGCCTCGGACGCGTCCACCTCCACTATGAATGCTAAAGAGGGGTCCGGATGCGCACACGGCGCATCCGTGAACAGAGCCTTAACCTGTTGAAAGCTCCGTCCGCCGCTGCTGACCACCGCAACCGCACCGGCCCCCCTTTAGCAGTGAGGTAATGGGAGCCGCTACCTGGCCAAAACCCCGGATAAATCTCCGGTAGTAGTTTGCAAAACCAAAAACCGCTGCACCTCTTTTACCGTGGTCGGAGTCGGCCAATTACGCACGGCCTTAATGCGGTCACTCTCCACCACCACCCCGAGGTGGAAATGCGATAACCCAGGAAGGAGACGGCTTGTTGTGAGAACACACACTTCTCAGCCTTGACGTATAGGTCATGCTCCAGCAGTCTGCCAAGCACTTTGCGTACCAGAGATAATATGCGCGCTGTCGAGATATCAGTGAGTACTGAGTAATCAGAATGTCACGATATACACAACCACCCCTGCACGTGCAGGTCCCTGAGAATCTCGTCTACAAAGGATTGGAAAACGGCTGAGCATTCTTTAACCCATACGGCATGACGCATACTCATAGTGGCCCGATTGTACTAAATGCGGTTTTCCACTCGTCTCCTTTCCGAAACGCACCAAGACTGTACGCTCTAATGAGGTCCAGTTTTGTAAAGAACTGCGCTCCGTGAAATGATTCCACCGCCGAGCAGACGATAAGGTAGTGGGTAACTAAACCCCACTGTATGCATTAGACCTTCATAAATCAATACACGGACGCAAACCTCCTCCTTTTCTTCACAAAAAAGAAATCGAGAGACGGTGATATTGAGGGCCAAATGTTACCCCTGTCCCAGAGACTCCGCGACATATGTCTCCATAGCCAACGCTCTCTCTCTGGACAAAGGGTACACGTGATCTCTGGGAAGCGCAGCGTTAACCTGGAGATCTATCGCCCAATATCCCTTCCCGGTCGATGGGTGGTAATTTCGTCCGCTTTCTTTTACAG
Organism: Salvelinus sp. IW2-2015; assembly: GCF_002910315.2. NCBI lineage: Eukaryota > Metazoa > Chordata > Actinopteri > Salmoniformes > Salmonidae > Salvelinus > Salvelinus sp. IW2-2015. The sequence continues at coordinate 189,364 of NW_019957542.1, read as the reverse complement.
CAAGCGATTGCCAAATCGCATACTCGGGGGAATGCACACCGTGGAACCCTGGTCTGGACTCTCTCCACCAGGTGCACCGATGGAAACTCCCAGACACCTTCCAGAACACTCCTCTGACCACCCCTGGAGCAACCCCCTGTCTCCACAAAATACTGGGATTGTGCCGGGCCACCAGAATTCCCAGCACCACTGGAAACCAGGCGAATCAAATTATAGAGAACTGATACGTTCCCTATATTCCCCTGCGTCACCATATGTCCGGGGAAACTGTTGCCTCCCTGACCACCCCTGGCCCTAATGGCCGCTATCTAGGGAGTGACGGGAAAGGGAGAATCTATCGGCACAAGCGGAACGCCCAACTTACGGGCGAGTCCGCGATCCATAAAGTTCCACCTGCACCTGAATCGACTAGTGCCCTATGCTGGAGAGAGGAAAAATGTAAGGAAAAAAATTGAGACAAACATGTGACCAACAAGGGTTCTGATGAGTGTGCGCTGACTCACCTGGGGTGATCGAGAAGTGTTCCGCCTGCCATCTCGACTCCCAGACGGACCCCCCAGCAGTCACGATCGGCCGTGGTCTCTTCCGACCACAGCTGTGCAGGGCGCTCCTCCTCCGATACCCCTAGGCGCGGCCCTCCCAACTCCATCGGATGGGAGCCGCGGGTGCTGTGGTGGTGGAACGCACAGACCCTCTCCGAACGCCCCGCGCAGCCAGCAGATTATCCAGTCGGATGTGACATGTCAATTAGCTCATCAAGGAAAGGAGAGCGGTGTCCCGACACGCTACCCTGCGACGTCCTCCGGCGGAGACTACACCGTAGTGGTCAATAAGCCCTTGCGGTCCACCCTGATCCCGCGGCCAAGGTCCGGAACTCCAGCGCGTAATCCTGTGCGCTCCTCTTCTCCTCCTAAGATGGATAGAGAACTCTCACCCGCCACTCGCCCCTCCTGGGGGGTCAAACACGCAGCCGAAAACGACGGGTAAACTTGGTAGTGCTCCTTCGCTGAGTCCGGGCCATTCCACGACTGAGTTGTGCCCACTCCAGAGCACGACCCTGAGCAGAGACAGGGACACTCACCCTCTCCGTCCCTCCCGAGGGAGTGGGGCGAACGGTGGCCAGGTATAGTTCCAGTTGGAGTAAGAACCCCTGACACCCCGCCCGGCCGCTCCATCATAATCCCTCGGACGTAAGACGGAGCGCGCTGGAGCCGGGAATGGAGAGTCCTGAGGGGGGGAGCCGAAGTGGAAGAGGAGCCCACTGCCTCTCCATCGCTCCTTCTCTCCATCATTTGGTCCATGGCTGATCCGATCCAAAGGAGGACGGTGGTGTGGTGGAGAACCCGTTCCTCCATCGATGGAGAGGTGTGCTCTGCTCCTGCTGACTCCATTTCTCTAGTGCGGATTCTGTAACGCTCTGTGTTCGGGGGGGTGAAGTCAGACGCAGGAACAACAGAGAGTTCAATACGGTGCTTTTAATGCACAACCGGCAAACAAATGTCCATACGGACTTACTGGGTATCACAACACAATGTCCCAACTACGAAGACAAAACCCAGTCCAAAATACATTTGTTAAACGGGAAAAAAACAAATACGTTCATCCACTCCCGAATCCAAAACTACAAATGAACAATCCCGCACAAAGAAGCGTACGCTGGCTGACTAATAAAGCCACACTTTAATAGCAATCACCTAAACACAGTTAACATAACACATAAGAGGAGGAAAACAGTCAGTGCAGCTAGTAGGCGTGACAACGACCCGAGCGCCCCCGAACGGGAAGGAAGCTCGTAAGTCGGACAGTTCCACTCGACATCAGAGCAGTTCCAGTGTGTATACTATCTTAGAGTGTCCCAAATGGCACTCAACCCATAGAGCACTTGTCAAAATAGCACTAATAAGGAATAGGGGTGCATTATGGAACACAATCATAGCATAGACATGTTGAGCACGTGAAATCACCTACTAACGTTAGGCTGACTCTGTAACACGCGCGAGTGAGGCTCCTCTGGATTTTGAGCGGGACGTCGCTGCGGAGTTGTTCCGGGTGTACTATAGGTGTGTCCCAAATGGCCCCTTTCCATGTCTTCAATAAGCAGCTATCATAACATGGTTGCCATATGAAAATCATATCATAGACACTGACACTAAATCACCTAATCAAACGTAATCAACTAGGGTTGGTTAGTAGATCCCAGTCTATTCAAACTATTTCTTCAGTTAGATTTTTCTGGGACCAACATCTTTTTCACAATTAATTGTGTGACCCCACCACACCCCCAAATATAATCTGACACAACCTTAAAATCGGCACACTTTGATGTTCACATCAACAAATAACCTTCAATTCAAAACATTTTAATCTCTTATCAAAATGAAAAGAAAACAAAAAAAATCCCCCCCTCAAAAAAAAAACTAAATATACTTGGGAGAGTATTGTTATACACTGGCCGATTTTGGCAGGTTTCCTACTTACAAAGCATGTAGAGGTATGTAATATTTATCATACGTACACTTCAACTGTGAGACACCGGAATCTAAAATCCAGAAAATCACATTGTATGATTTTAAGGAATAATTAATTTGCATTTTATTGCATGACAATAAGTATTTGATACATCAGAAAAAGCAGAACTTAATATTTGGTACAGAAACCTTTGTTTGCAATTACAGAGATCATACGTTTCCTGGAGTTCTACCAGGTTTGCACACACTGCAGCAGGATTTTTCCCACTCCTCCATACAGACCTTCTCCAAGTCCTTCAGGTTCGGGGCTGTCTGGGCAATACCACTTCAGCGCCCTCCAAAGATTTTCTATTGGGTTCAGGTCTGGAGACTGCTAGGCCACTCCAGGACCTTGAGATGCTTCTTACGGAGCCACTCCTTAGTTTCCCTGGCTGTGTGTTTCGGGTCGTTGTCATGCTGGAAGACCCAGCCACGACCCATCTTCAATGCTCTTACTGAGGGAAGGAGGTCGTTGGCCAAGATCTCGCGATACATGGCCCCATCCATCCTCCCCTCAATACGGTGCAGTCGTCCTGTCCCCTTTGCAGAAAAGCATCCCCAAAGAATGATGTTTCCACCTCCACGCTTCACGGTTGGATGGTGTTCTTGGGGTTGTACTCATCCTTCTTCTTCCTCCAAACACGTCGAGTGAGTTAGACCAAAAAGCTAAATTTTTGTCTCATCAGACCACATGACCTTCTCCCATTCTTCCTCTGAGCATCCAGATGGTCATTGGCAAACTTCAGACGGGCCTGGACATGCCCTGGCTTGAGCAGGGGACCTTGCGTCGCTGCAGTATTTTAATCCATGACGGCATAGTGTTTTACTAATGGTTTTCTTTGAGACTGTGGTCCCACTCTCTTCAGGTCATTGACCAGGTCCTGCCGTGTAGTTCTGGGCTGATCCCTCACCTTCCTCAGATATTGATGCCCACCAGTGTGATACTTGCAGGAGCCCCAGACCGAGGATGATGACCGTCATCTTGAATTTCTTCCATTTTCTAATAATTGCGCCAACAGTTGTTGCTTCTCACCAAGCTGCTTGCCTATTGTCCTGTAGCCCATCCCAGCCTTGTGCAGGTCTACAATTTTATCCCTGATGTCCTTACACAGCTCTCTGGTCTTGGCCATTGTGGAGAGTTGGAGTCTGTTTTATTGAGTGTGTGGACAGGTGTCTTTTATACAGGTAACGAGATTCAAACAGGTGCAGTTAATACAGGTAATGAGTGGAGAACAGGAGGGCTTCTTAAGAAAAACTAACAGGTCTGTGAGAGCCGGAATTCTTACTGGTTGGAAGGTGATCAAATACTTATGTCTTGCAATAAAAATGCAAATTAATTACTTAAAAATCATACAATGTGATTTTCTGGATTTTTGTTTTTAGATTCCGTCTCTCACAGTTGAAGTGTACCATATAAAAATTACAGAACCTCTACATGCTTTGTAAGTAGGAAAACCTGCAAAATCGGCAGTGTATCAAATACTTGTTCTCCCCACTGTATAATAATAAAATAATAAAAAATACAATACCAAAATCAAAGAGAATTAATGAACACTTACTCACTCAAGGGTTTATTTAAATGTTTACTAAGAGTGTGTAAAGCAAAGGCAAAGGGTGGCTACTTTGAAGAATCTCAACTATACAGTATATTTTGATTTGTTCAACACTTTTATGTTTACTACATGATTCCATTTGTGTTATTTAATAGTTTAGATGTCTTCACTGTTATTCTACAATGTAGAAAATAGTAAAAATAAAGAAAGTAGGTGTGTCCAAACTTTTGACTGGTGCTGTACTTATTTCATTTTTTGGGTCGACCTCACTGTAGTTCCCCCACGACCCCGACTTTGAATACCATTGACTTTGAATACCATTGACTTTGAATACCACTGACTTTGAATACCACTGCTGTAGCCCATACCCTTTTCTATGTGTGTAGTCTTGTTGTTTTTAGTTGCGCTCCACTTGTGTGAAGCCTGCAGAGGATGATGAGCTGGAACAGGAGGCTGAGTGGATCTATAGGAATGCCTTCTCTACTCTCACCATCTCCATGCAGATACTGGAGTGAGGATATTTTAGCTGGGTCTCATAAGACAATTAGTTAAAGCTGATGCTACAGTCTACAGTGCATTCGGAAAGTATTCAGACCCCTTAACTTTTTCCACATTTTTGTTACTTTACAGACCTTTTTCTAAAATGGATTAAATTGGTTTAAATTGGTACTCAGTACTTTGTTGAAGCACATTTGGCATCGATTGCAGGCTCGACTCTTCTTGGGTATGACGCTACAAGCTTGGCACACCTGCATTTGGGGAGTTTCTCCCATTCTTCTCTGCAGATCCTCTCAATCTCTGTCAGGTTGGATGTGGAGCGTTGCTGCACAGCTATTTTCAGGTCTCTCCAGAGATGTTAGATCAGGTTCAAGTCCGGGCTCTGGCTGGGCCATTCAAGGACATTCAGAGACTTGTCCCGAAGCCACTACTGCGTTGTCCTGTTGGAAAGTACATCTTAACCCCAGTCTGAGGTCCTGAGCGCTCTGGAGCAGGTTTTCATCAAGGATCTCTCTGTACCTTGCTCCATTCATTTTACCCTCGATCCTGACTAGTCTCCCAGTCCCTGCCGCTGAAAAACATCCCCACAGCATGATGATGCCACCACCATGCATCACCGTGAGGATGGTATTGGACAGGTGATGAGCGGTGCCTGGTTTCCTCCAGACGTGACGCTTTGAATTCAGGCCAAAGAGTTCAATCTTGGTTTCATCAGACCAGGGAATCTTGTTTCTCATGGTCTGAGTCCTTTAGATGTCTTTTGGCAAACTCCAAGCGGGCTGTCATGTGCCTTTTACTGAGGAGTGGCTTCCGTCTGGACATTCTACCATAAAGCCCTGATTAGTGGAGTGCTGCAGAGATGGTTGTCCTTCTGGCAGGCTCCCATCTCCACAGAGGAACTAGAGCTCTGTCAGAGCTTGGGGCCCTTCTCCCCCGATTGCTGAGTTTGGCCGAGCAGCCAGCTCTAGGAAGAGTCTTGGTTGTTCCAAACTTCTTCCATTTAAGAGTGATGGAGGCCAAAGAGTTCAATCTGAGAGGCCACTGTTTTCTTGATGACCTTCAATGCTGCAGGAAGGCTTTGGTACCCCTCCCCAGATCTGTGCCTATGCACAATCCTGTCTCAGAGCTCTACGGACAATTCCTTAGACCTCATGGCTTGGATTTTTGTTAACTTCATCCCTTAATTTATTCTCTCTGTTTAATTAATGTTTAATCTGGGACTTTCTTTCCTCCTCAGTGGACCGAGCTGAAAACCCGCAAACAGAACCTGAGACGCCTGTTCCAGAAGATGCAGGGATACCAGTTTGAACAGATCTCAGCAGACCCAGATAATCCACTGGCTGATGGCATTCGACCATTAGACACTTCAGATTTAGAGAGGTAAGGCTTGTCATGTCCAACATGTTTGTAAATAAGCCTTGTCTGAGCCAGAATGGCCCATAGGGCAGGAGCCTATCTCCTGTTTCTGTAGTGTGAGGCACCTTGATGTACAAGTACACCACCTGGACAGTACGCTAGTCATGTTATGACACCTTTATTATCTTTGTTGTATCAGAATGCTGACCTGATTATGTTTGTCTGACAAGGCTGAAGGATGTCCAGTCTAGTGATGAACTGGGCGACGTCTACAACCATTTCCTGCTGTACTATGGCCGGGATATCCCAAATATGCAGAATGCAGCCAGGTCCAGCAAGAAGAAGCTGAAGAAGATCAAAGAAGTGGATGAAGATGGTACGATTTAGATTATATATTGTAAGATTGTGAAAGCACAGTGGATCTTTGCCCTCATCAGAGTAATTATCATGTCTTCTGTTTGCAGGTAATGAGCAGGAAGTAGTAGAGGAGGAGGAAGAGGAAGAAGAGGAGCAGCCGAAGGGGCCGGACCTGAAGCTTGCATCTCGCAGGGATATGTACAGCATCTGCCAGGGTGCAGGACTGGGTGAGTGCTTTATCATGTTTGTCCAGTAGGTGTCACTATCAGCACCTTTTACAAACAGATTTGTGTGCCATACATCTTCAGGTCTATACAGTTAGCTTGTGATAATACAAAACTTGCTAAGTAATGTGCGATTGAAAAACTGTGACTAGTGTACTTAAACAGAGTTTTCCATTCGAAGTGCACTTGCTGTATCATGAGCCGACTATATTTGCAACAGTTTTTGAGTCCCCCATTTAAAGTGTTCTCATCAGATGGCCTAGCCAAGAAGTTTGGTCTGACTCCAGAGCAGTTTGGAGAGAACCTACGTGACAGTTACTAGCGTCACGAGACGGAGCAGTTTCCTGCTGAGCCAATGGAGCTGGCTAAGGACTACATCTGCAGGTTAACCAGCAACACATTATTGCACTGTATACAGAATACATTTTCATATAAAGATAACCCAACCATTTTAGCAGTAACAGGGGTGGTGTTGAGAGGTGAATATTTAAACTTGTGGCACCATTTGAGATGCAATCCTATACCTTCCACAATATTAATAATAGTATGTTGTCTCTGCCTGTGCAGCCAGTTCAGCACAGCAGAGGCAGTACTGGAGGGGACTCGCTACATGGTCGCCATGCAGATCGCTCGGGAGCCTTTAGTCAGACATGTGCTCCAACAGACATTCCAGGAGAGAGCCAAGATCAACATCAAACCCACCAAGAAGGGAAAGAAGGTATACACCATCTATTTGCAAAAGGGTTAAAAAATCACAGTAACTTTCTAAGAATTCACAGGTTTTCCAGAAATCTTGGTTGGAAGATTCCTGCAATCAGGAGTGAATAAGCAAGAAGTCCTTTATCTTTCTACCAGCAATTCCTGGAAAACCTGGGAATTTGGGGGAAATTACTGCAATTTTGCAACCCTATTCTGCAATTACCACCACTTCTTTGTTGGTTGTATTAGTGGTTTATTTAGGTCTTTCATGGGATATACAGTACTTTCAGAGGCGTCAGGTAGCGTAGCGGTTCGATCTTTGGGACTGTAACTGCAAGGTTGCTTGTTCGAATTCCTGATCTGGCAAGGTGGAAAAATCTGCCGTTCTGCCCTTGAGCAAGGCCGTTAACCCCAACACAGAGATTCAGAGGGGTTGGGTTAAATGTGCAAGACACATTTTGGTTGAATGTATTGAGTTGTGCAACTGACTAGGTATCCCCTTTCCCCATTCATACCCCTTGACTTATTCCACATTTTGTTGTTACATTCTGAATTCAAAATTGACAACGCAACGCTTGAATGGCTTCAGAACAGGAATGTGAAAGTCCTTGAGAAGCCCAGCCAAAGCCCAGTCTAGAAACAAAATCAATTGAATAAATTTTTGAATTCAGGCTGTAACACATCCAAATGTGGAATAGGTCAAGGGGTATGAATACTTTCTGAAGAGATGAGTTTATATTGTATAGAAAAAACACATTTAACAAGTTATGTCTTTTCATTGACTCATATTTTTACATTTTAGTTATTTAGCAGACACTCTTATCCAGAGTGACTTACAGTTAGTGGATATATGAATATGTCATTTTCTAGTTTAGAGTACTCTACCATACATGTATCTGGTCTAATCTCTCCTGTAGGATGTGGATGAGGCCCATTATGGCTTCTCCTTTAAATACCTGAAAAACAAGCCTGTAAAGGAGCTGAATGGAGACCAGTTCCTCAAGATGTTGCAGGCAGAGGAAGAGGTCCTGCTCACCATTAACATCTGTATTGACCTGATTGGAGTGAAGGGGTGAGGTCTTGTTATTATAACATTGTGTAATAACATATTAATAACATTATAGTCTGCATCCCAAATGGCACCATATTCACTCAATAGTGCACTACGCTCTGGTCAAATGGAGTGCATTATGTAGGGAATATGGTGCCATTTGCGACGATGCCGCTGAGTTTTGTGTAATAACATATTAATGATGTGTAATAACATTAATAACATATTAATAACACGTAATAACATGTTCCAAAATGTGCTCTGTTTACATGTATACTGTCCTGAGTCAGTCAAGTATCCATGATATCACTATGTTTGTTGAGCAGGTACGGAGGTGACCAGGCGTACTATGAAGAGATAAAGCAGTTTTACTACAGAGATGAGTTCAGCCACCAGGTTCAGGAGTGGAACAGACAGCGCACTCTGGCCATCGAGCGCTCCCTCAAACAGTTCCTTTACCCGCAGATGGCGAAAGAGCTGAAGAACAAACTTATTGCAGAAGCAAAGGAGAACATCATCAAGGTACTCCTCCCCCCCGCTCCCCCCCTCACACACACACACACACACACACACACACACACACACACACACACCCAAGGATAAATCTTCTGCAGCAACATCTATTGAGATAGCAACTTCCATGATTATCTCAACATTTCATTCGATTTTTCTTCTTCTTTTCATTACGTTGATGTGACGTCGTTGCTACTGTGGTATTGATTACTTATTTTCTTATTCCGGTATTGACTTTCCAAAGCAGGCGGCACAGAGCATTGATGTATGTTGAGCCTGCTACACTGTTGTGATAGTGGTTGCCCGCCCCTCAGGCCTGCAGCAGGAAGCTGTATAACTGGCTGAAGGGGGCGCCCTATCGGCCCGACCACAAGTGGAGGAGGACGAGGACGAGGAGCTCATGTCTGAGGCCCAGAGCAAAGGGATCCGCGTGCTGGGAATGGCCTTCTCATCCAGCAGGTAGACTACTGCACACTGTCTCTGACTTCACTTTGGGTGTGTCCCAAATGGCACCCTATTCCCTRTGTAGTGCACTACTTTTGACTAGACTCTTTGGGCTCTTGGCAAAAGCAGTTCACCATATAGGGAATAAAGGGTTTAACTTCAGTAAATTGTCTTTACCACTTTTACAGTCAGCTAAATTTAATGACTTATTTATTTAATGTGTTTGTGACCATAGAATTAGGAATTAGAATACAAGAATGGACTGGATCTAATTATGGTGGGATAAAGGTCAGCCATTTTGGTTAGGGAGTTGTTCAACCATGGTTTGCCAGTGCTGGGATAAAATATGTATGTTTCTTAGCAAGCTAGCCAGCAAGTTTTAGAGGAATGATTCCATACATTTTTCAAATGAACTGCCAATATACCAACATTGCATTCAATCAATATATGTGGTAAAGAGGTCAATGGAACACCAACCGTGGTGGATAGAAGGACAACGGATTGGCACACATTCAACAAATCTGATCAACAAAGTGGATATTTGTCAAATCCAGCCCACAATGTCCAATTTGGATATACAGTACATTACCAAAAGTATGTGGACACATGCTCATCGAACATCTCATTCCAAAATCATGGGCATTAATATGGAGTTGGTCCCCCTTTGCAGCTATAATAGCATCCACTCTTCTGGGAAGGCTTTCCACTAGATGTTGGAACATTGCTGTGGGAACTTGCTTCCATTCAGCCACAAGAACATTAGTGAGGTCGTGCACTGATTTTGGCCGATTAGGCCTTGCTCGCAGTCGACGTTCCAATTCATCCCAAAGTGGTTCGATGGGRTTGATATCAGGRCTCTGTGCAKGCCAGTCAAGTTCTTCCACACCAATCTCGACAAACAATTTCTGTATGGACCTCGCTTTGTGCACGGGGGCATTGTCATGTTGAAACAGGAAAGGGCCTTCCCCAAACTATTGCACRAAGTTGGAAGCACAGAATCGTCTAGAACGTCATTGTATGCTGTACCGTTAAGTTTTCCTTCACTGGAATTAAGGGGCCTAGCCCGAACCATGAAAAACACTCCCAGACCATTGTTCCTCCTCCATCAAACTTTAGTTGGCACTATGCATTCGGGCAGGTAGCGTTCTCCTAGCATTCGCCAAACACAGATTAGTCCGTTGGACTGCCAGATGGTGAAGCGTGATTCATCACTCCAGAGAACGCGTTTCCACTGCTCCAGAGTCTAATGGCGGCCAGCTTTACACTACTCCAGCCAACGCTTGGCATTGCTCATGGTGATCGTAGGCTTGTGTGCAGCTGCTTGGCCATGAAAACTAATTTCATGACTCTCCCGACGAACAGTTATTGTGCTGACGTTGCTTCCAGAGGCAGTTTGGAACTCGGTAGTGAGTGTTGCAACCGAGGACAGACRATTTTTACTCACTTCAGCACTCGGCAGTCCCGTTCTGTGAGCTTGTGTGGCCTACCACTTTGCGRCTGAGCTATTGTTGCTATTTTTGCCACTTCACAATAACAATAACAATAACAAAGCTCATCACTAAGCTAAAGATCCTGGGACTAAACACCTCCCTCTGCAACTGGATCCTGGACTTCCTGACGGGCCGCCCCCAGGTGGTAAGGGTAGGTAACAACACATCCGCCACGCTAATCCTCAACACGGGGGCCCCTGAGGTGTGCGTGCTCAGTCCCCTCCTGTACTCCCTGTTCACTCATGACTGCATGGCCAGGCACGACTCCAACACCATCATTAATTTTGCCGATGACACAACAGTGGTAGGCCTGATCACCAACAACGACGAGACAGCCTATAGAGAGGAGGTCAGAGAACTGGCCGTGTGGTGCCAGGGCAACAACCTCTCCCTCAACATGATCAAGACAAAGGACATGATTGTAGACTACAGGAAAGGAGGACTGAGCATGCGCCCATTTTCATCGACAGGGCTGTAGTGGAGCAGGTTGAGAGCGTCAAGTTCCTTGGTGTCCACATCACCAACAAACTAACATGATCCAAGCACACCAAGACAGTCGTGAAGAGGGCACGACAAAACCTATTCCCCCTCAGGAGACTGAAAAGATTTGGCATGGTGCTCATATCCTCAAAAGGTTCTACAGCTGCACATTGAGAGCATCCTGACTGGTTGCATCACTRCCTGGTATGACAACTGCTCGGCCTACGACCGCAAGGCACTACAAAGGGTAGTGCGTACGRAACAGTACATCACTGGGGCCAAGCTTCCTGCCATCCAGGACCTCTATCTATGTCAAAGACACCAGCGGTTGTCAAAGGCGGTTTACAAATACTCCAGCCACCCTAGTCACCCTAGTCATAGACTGTTCTCTCAGCTACCGCATGGCAAGCTGTACCAGAAAGCCAAGTCTAGGTCCAAGAGGCTTCTAAACAGCTTCTACTCCCAAGCTATAAGACTCCTGAACATCTAATCAAATGGCCACCCAGACTATTTGCATTGCCCCCCACCCTCTTTAACTCTGCTACTACTCTCTGTTTATTATCTATTCATAGTCACTTTAATAACTCTACCTACATGTACATATTACCTCAATTACCTTGACCAACCGGTACCCTCGCACATTGACTCTGTACCGGTACCCCCTGTATATAGCCTCGCTATTGCTATTTTACTGCTGCTCTTTAATTATTTGTTACTTTTATTTCTTATTTTAAGTATTTTTCTTAAACTGCATTGTTGGTTCAGGGCATGTTAGTAAGCATTTCACGGTAAGGTTTGTTATATTTGGAGCATGTGACAAATAACAATTGATTTGATTTGACWTACAGTTGACCAGGGCAGCTCTAGCAGGGCTGAAATTTTACAAACTGACTTGTTGGAAGGGTGGCATCCTATGATGGTGCCACATTGAAAGTCACAGAGCTGTTCAATATAGGGAAATCTACTGCCAATGTTTTTCTATGGAGGTTGCATGGCTGTGTGCTCGATTTTATACACCTGTCATCAACGAGTGTGGCTGAAATAGCCGAATCTACTAAAGGGATGTCCACATACTTTTGTAYACAGTATATAATGCATTAACATTTAGAAGTAGTTCCTTCTCAGGTTTAGGAGAGTTGAGTGACTGCTATGCTAACTCCCGTTACCCCCACGGCATCTTTCACCCTACGTGTTGCCATGGTATTTTCATTATTTTGGTAGAGTTACAATGACCTCTTTACCACATGTATGCAGTCAATCCACAGCCATACCCTGGCTGAAATCAGTTGATGATAGGACTTTTAAATGCAGCAAGTATAATATAATATCACTCAAAGTTTTCCAAAGTCAATACTTTGTAGAGCCAATTTTTGCAGCAATTACTGCAGCAAGTATCTTGGGTTATGTTTCTATAAGCTTGGCACATCTAGCCAATGGGATTTTTGCCCATTCTTCAAGGCAAAACTGCTCCAGCTCCTTCAAGTTGGATGGGTTCTGCTGGTTTACAGCAATCTTTAAGTCATACCACAGATTCTCAATTGGATTGAGGTCTGGGCTTTGATTAGGCTATTCCAATACATTTAAATGTTTCCCCTTAAACCACTTGAGTGTTGCTTTAGAAGTATGCTTAGAGTCATTGTCCTGCTGGAAGGCGAACCTCCGTCCCAGTATCAAATCTCTGGAAGACTGAAACAGGTTTCCCTCAAGAATTTCCCTGTATTTTGCGCCATCCATCATTCCTTTAATTCGGACCAGTTTCCCAGTCCCTGCCGATGAAAAACATCCCCACAGCATGATGCTGCTACCACCATGCTTCACTGTGGTGATGGTGTTCTCGGGGTGATGAGAGGTGCRTTTTCCTTGATGGCCAAAAAAGCTCAAATTTAGTCTCATCTGACCAGAGTACCTTCTTCCATATGTGTGGGGAGTCTCCCACATGCCTATTGGCTAACGCCAAACGTGTTTGCTTACTTTTTTCTTTAAGCAATGGCTTTTTTTCTGGCCACTCTTCCCTAAAGCCCAGCTCTGTGAAGTGTACGGCTTAAAGTGGTCCTGTGGACAGATGCTCCCATCTCCGCTGTGGAGCTTTGCAGCTCCTTCAGGGTTATCTTTGGTCTCTTTGTTGCCTCTCTGATTAATGCCCTCCTTGCCCAGTTTTGGTGGGCAGCCCTCTCTTGGCAGGTTTGTTGTGGTGTCATATTCTTTACATTTTTTAATAATGGATTTAATGGTGCTCCGTGGGATGTTCAAAGTTTTGGATATTTTTTTATAACCCAACCCTGATCTGTACTTCTCCACAACTTTGTCCCTCCTTGGTCTTCATGGTGCTGCTTACTTGGTGGTGCCCCTTGCTTAGTGGTGTTGCAGACTCTGGGGCCTTTCAGAACAGGTGTATATATACTGAGATCATGTGACAGATCATGTGACACTTAGATTGCACACAGGTGACTGAAGGTAATTGGTTGCACCAGATCTTATTTAGGTGCTTCATAGCAAAGGGGGTGAATACATATGCACGCACCACTTTTACGTTTTACATTTGTTAAATGTTTTTGAAACAAGTTATTTTTTTCATTTCATTTCACCAATTTGGACTATTTTGTGTATGTCCATTGCATGAAATCCAAATAGAAATCCATTTCAATTACAGGTTGTAATGCAACAAAATAGAAAAAACGCCAAGGGGGATGAATACTTTTGCAAGACACTGTACATATATTTTAGAGGCTATTTACACAGAAAATTGGTATAAAACTGTATTAATAATTATATGACAATATTTTAGGTTGACAATAATTCTATTACACATTTTTTTATATATCACATGCCTTTCTTTAATTTTAATGCATAAGTATAATCAGGATTATGCCTCTACTGCCATTCATTTCAATTAGACTGGTTTGGATTTCTCCCTGGCCAATATGGCTGTAATTTGCACCCCATTCTGGAACTTTGAGGGTTTAAGACATGGCCCCTCTAGTAATTTAATACGATTTCTGTGTTTATGACTTAGTTATTATTCACTGCAAACCTCTTTGTCCGCAGAGACACCCGTGTTCTGTGCCCTGGTGAACGGTGACGGAGAGGTGGGGGATTTCCTCAGGCTTCCTTACTTCCTGAAGAGGAGGAACGCATGGAGGGAGGATGAAAGGGAGAAAAAGGTATATATAAAACCAAACCAAGTGTGAGTCCTAAATGGCACCCATTTACATGTTAGTCATTTAGCAGACGCTCTTATCCAGAGCGACTTACAATTAGTGTAGTGAGTGCATACATTTTCATACCTTTTTTTCGTACCATAGGGCTCTGGAAAGAAGTAGTGCACTATGTAGGGAATAGGGTCCATTTGGGACACAAAGCAAGAGTTTTGAAGAAGCTCAGATAACCATACCATCCAATGTTGACTAATATTTGTCCATGTTCTAATATTTGTCCTACCATACCTTTAGATCCACGATATTGAAACCCTGAAGAAGTTTCTGAACAGCAAGAAGCCTCACATCATCGCTATAGCTGGGGRGAACAGGTTTGCAACCCTCTCCTGCTTGCTTTCACCCGTGGCCTTCTTAGACTGCTGTTTGAAGAAGGTTACTAACATGACTGAGGATGTATTCCAAACTGCATCCTATTCCCTATATAGGGTACTACTTGGGTGCCATTTAGGACTTATCCTGAATGTTTGTAACGTTCCTTCCTCCACTCCTTGTGCAGGGATGCCCCGATGGTGATTGAGGACATTAAACGCACTGCCAGTGAGCTGGAGCAGGAGTCCTCCTTCCCCACCATTGGGGTGGAGCTGGTTGACAATGAACTGGCCATGCTCTACATGAACAGCAAGAAGTCAGAGGTCAAGTCCTGCCCTCTTTTCCCTAAACATGTTTTTTTTATTCTCACAAGACAAACATTTCCTCATCTCAATTTGTTCTACATTGGATGTATTCTACATACTGTACCTCCCAAAACTCTCTGAGTGGTCCACAATGCGGTTTTAAATCTGTAATGTGTATTGCCAATGACTGTAATATTGTGGAGTGAGTGACACTTCAATTGATTTTCTCTTAACTCTACATATTTTTCTATTTCTCCAATCCACAGGCAGATTTCCGGGACTACCCCCCTCTCCTGAGACAGGCTGTGTCTGTGGCCAGGAAGATCCAGGACCCCCTAGTGGAGTATGCTCAGGTGTGCAGCAGTGACGATGACATCCTCTGCCTCAAGTTGCACCCTTTGCAGGTACTAATGACATCATCCAGAATGAGTTCCTAATAGGGCTCTGATCAAAAGTAGCGCACTATATAGTGACTAGGGTGCCGTTCAGGACGCAACCCCTGTCTCCATTTGGCCAGGCATGGTTGGGAGATCATCATCACCTAGCGGCGGCTCTGATGAAAACACACAGGTGGTTTACAGAGATCCTTTAGAAACCCCTTTCTTGAACTGCATTGTTGGTTGAGGGCTTGTAAGTAAGCATTTCACGGTAAGGTCTACACCTGTTGTATTCGGCGCATGTGACAAATRCATTTTGATTTGATTTGTAACAAACCATTTTTTATAAAATCATGAAAGTGGCCATTTTAGGCCCTTTTTAGACCTACTGTATCCGTGAACCATACATGATACAGACAACATCTTGGTGTCATTATACTCCTAACATTGTGCTCTAAAATATGGAGTATTGCTACATTCTGAAATACAATTTTACATGTGAATTTATTAAACATAACTWTTCATATTTATGTCTCAAAAGTACCCTTTTTGATTTTGTTCATTTTTAGACAGATTGTTTTAAACAATATACTCTACAAGTGCATCACATTTCCAGAGTGCGTTAAAGTTATGATACATTTTATGAGCACCGCCAACACAGTGAATGGGAAAATGGATTCGAAGAGAACTTCCTCTGCTGGTGACTTGCTGAATGTGCAATCCTACAGGAGGGCTGTGATTGGTTAATGACCTAGAATGTCAATGTATAAAATGGATAATTTCTTCAAAAGTAGCAGAGAGTCCACTTTTAAAATGTTATGTGTTTGACGAGTATATTGTTCCAAACACCAAGATGTTGTCTGTAACATGTATGGTTCACTGACCATAGGGTCTTACAGGAGGCAGGTATAGCTCTTAAAATGCACTAAAATGGTTCTAAAAAAACATTTGTGATGCAAATGTAAAAAGTGTGTTAAACATCTTTCCACCCAATTAAGTTTTTATGTGAGAATTCCCCCAAAAATCTGTGATAACATACATATTTTCGGGCAATGCTGGCATGGAATCTCCCAAATGCAGAAGTGTAGTTGACGGTACATGATAATCATAGTCTGGTTTGAATCAAAGTCTGTGAATCAATGTGCCTGTAAAGAGTGAGTCTGACTGTTCTCTGTCTGCCTCCCACACAGGAGCATGTAGTGAAGGTTTATCAACCGGGTGAATGAAGTGGGTGTGGATGACACCCAGAGCCTGTTGCAGTACGTCTGTGGCCTGGGGCCCAGGAAGGGATCCCACCTGCTCAGGGTAAGACATAGATCACTTGAGGCATCTAGATTGCCAACATGTTAATACAATGTAATTACAGTGTTACTACACATATATAAGAGAAACACTATACCAAGTGTTACCAGATAGAATTGATCAATATACAGTAGCAGTATGTACCTATATGTTTTTATTATTACAGTATCTTAGAATAATTCAGTACTCTACTGCAAACTTTTTCACTCAGGCCCCCTTCCAGCATTGTGGAACATCCCGTGCCCCCCCTCTGGACACAYGCGCCCACCACGTCTATTTCTATGGGTGCAAGCACTGTTCATGACACAAACGGTTCACACCCCTCTTGTTGGCGGAGAGAACATTTTGCAGGTTTAAAGGTCATTTTCATGCAAATCTATACATTTTGCCATGCCTAATGTGTATTCATGTGATATCTGAGTGACTCAAACATTACAACAAAGTCTATGAGCTAAAAAATGTTGCTAAAAACGTTACCTGACATAGGCTAGTTGATCAACTGGACATTTCTGACAAGTTRTAAATAGCTCTCTAAGGTATGCAATGACRGACATGACAAGAGAAAAACTGATGATGCACTTCCCAATTTCTAAATTGCACTATATTACAACCCTATAGTTTGGGAACCACTGCTCTACTGTACTGACTTCTGAACAGATACATTTGCATGTACATTTATCCCTCTGTTTCCAGATCCTGAGGCAAAATAACACTCGTCTGGAGAACCGCACTCAGCACACTCGTCTGGAGAATCGCACTCAGCTGGTCGCCATGTGTCACATGGGCCCCAAGGTCTTCATCAACTGTGCTGGTTTCATCAAGATTGACACAGCTTCTCTGGGAGATAGGTCAGTCTCAGAACATTGGGCATGGTCATTCATACAATAGTGCAGAAAATACCTGAGACTAAAAAACATATTTCTATTCGAAATTCAACTCATAATAGAAACAGTGAATAACTTGACAAAAGTACTTTTGTTGACATCATCACACAGCCAATTCACTAAATAACTGAATCATTGACATCAAGTGTCTCTCCCTACCTGCAGAACTGACTCCTATATTGAGGTTCTGGACGGGTCGTGGGTGCACCCAGAGATCTATGAGTGGGCCAGGAAGATGGCCGTGGACGCTCTGGAGTACGATGAGTCAGCGGAGGACGCCAACCCGGCCGGAGCACTGGAAGAGATCCTGGAAAACCCGGAGCGGCTCAAAGACCTGGACTTGGATGCCTTCGCTGAGAAGCTGGAAAGACAGGTCAGTGTGGGAGATGTAGGCTGTCTCAGAAGTAGTGCACTATATAGGGAATAGGGTGCCATTTGTAACACACCCGTTGTCCTACTCTGGGTGGTTATGAAGAGCTTGCATACTCTTGCATACTCCTCCTGATCTGAGGACATTGTAGTGCTCACTGTTTGAAACTCTCTGTGTCCACAGGGTTATGGTAACAAGGGCATCACCCTGTATGACATCCGTGCTGAGCTGAGCTGCAGGTACAAAGACCTGAGGTCCACCTACAGAGGACCTAACACAGAGGAGATCTTTAACCTGCTCACCAAGGAGACACCAGAGACCTTCTACATCGGTCCGTAATGTTCCTTCTCAACCAGGGCATTATTGATATCTCTTTCAAAGTGATGTGTTAATACGCACAGGGGGGTGCAGGGAGTCACAGCCCCAAAGTTGACATAGTAGAAAACATGTATAAATCCTTTACTGGAATCTCAACACTGTCTGTCCTGTCCTGCCTCTTTAGGTAAGCTTATTACCAGTGTGGTGACAGGCATTGCTCACCGGCGCCCCCAGGGGGAGAGTTATGACTAGGCCATAAGGAATGATGAGACAGGTCTGTGGCAGTGTCCTTTCTGTCAGCAGGACAACTTCCCTGAGCTCAGCGAGGTGAGAATCATATATGCTCCATATTCTGCTGCAATCTATACTGACAGTCAATCTGAAGAGTGGTGTGTTATGGGTTTTWAATTCCTAGATTATTATTTGTTGCTATATTTATATTGGCCACAGCTGTCTTTTTGATCAACAAAGTCTGACATAGCCTCTGGTCTCTCTGGCAGGTGTGGAATCATTTTGACAGTGGCTTCCTGCCCTGGCCAAGYTATTGGGGTCCGCTGTCGCATGGACAATGGAGTCTTTATCCCCACCAAGTTCCTCAGTGAAGCACCCTGAAGAAAGGGTTAAGGTATCACGGTAGTTTCCCCCAAAATATCTCTCAATTCCAGTATAACTAATAGTCATATAACACTTTAACTTGAACCTGCTGTAGGTGGGCATGACAGTGCACTGCAGGATCATGAAGATTGACATTGAGAAGCTCAGTGTGGATCTGACCTGTCGGACGTCAGACCTGTCGGATAAGAACAACGACTGGAAGCTTCCCAAGGACACCTACTACGACTTTGACACTGAGACAGAGGATGTGAAGCAGGAGGAGGAGGCCGAGAAGAAACAGCAGAGAACAAGTGTGTACCTGTCTGAAATCGCTAGATGGAGAACATAGCTGGAGTTGATAAATGGATCAAATGACATTTTGGATTCATCTTTTATTATTGGTTGATTGTGGTAATGGTAGTAAGAGTAGTTTTTGGTCCGGTTTCCAGGAATAATGTCCTGGAATGTCCTGGAATAAGAAGCATGTTCATTGGAGATTCGCCATTTAAAGTGTTTTTTACTCCAAGGCTATGCTACGTGTGTCTGGGAAACCAGCCCTAATAATATAATACCAAACCCTAAATACAGATTTCCACTCCCTATAGCCTACATTAAGAGGGTGATAGCCCACCCATCGTTCCATAACATCAACTTCAAGCAGGCAGAGAAGATGATGGAGTCCATGGACCAGGGAGATGTGATCATCAGGCCCAGTAGTAAGGGAGAGAACCACCTGACTGTTACTTGGAAGGTTGCTGATAGCATCTACCAGCACATTGACGTACGAGAGGAGGGCATAGAGAACGCCTTCAGCCTGGGACATACCCTGTGGATCAACACTGAGGTCAGCTCCATTCACAGGCTTCTTCATTATGAAGCAGTATATGCCTGTATAAATAGAAATATGTGCATCCAAAATGGCACCCTTTCCCTGTATAATCCACAGAAGTAGTGCACGATGTAGGGAATAGGGCGCCATTTGGCACGATACCAATGTTTCACTTTTTTAGTAGGTTGTGTGACCTTTTTCTCAGGAATTTGAAGATCTGGATGAAATCACAGCCAGATACGTTCAACCAATTGCTGCGTTTGCTCGCGATCTGCTTGGTCACAAGTATTTTCAAGAATGCAATGGTGGAGACCGAAAGGTAGGAACAAGGATATACTTTCTTTCAATTCACAGTATCATTGTGTATGGATATGTTTTTATGTGTGCATCAGTCTATCTGCCAGTTTGTGTGTGTTTGAGAGAGAGGGGGAATAAGAGATACAGAGACAGATGGGATAGAAACCTTTTCAATTTTCTTCAATTGATCATCAGCTGCCGTCCCTGTTTTTTGAATTGCAGAAAATGGAGGAGGTCTTGGTGAAAAGCAAGAAGGAGAAGCCTACATTCATCCCCTACTATGTGTCTGCCTGTAGAGAGCTGCCAGGGAAGTTTCTGCTCGGTTACCAGCCCGGCGCAAAGCCAAGGTTCCCACAGGACTGCCAACCACACCTCCTACTGCCTTTGTCATTTAAATCAACACCCATTCATAGGATGCATGAATTTGCATAGAAATACAAATGCTGGAGATGCGCTTGGCTTAATTTTTTTCCATGTGCAATTGACACCCTAAATAGAAAAGCTATGGTGTTTGAAATGGAACTGCCCCACCCAAACCCAAACACAGAATGTGTGTCAAGACAGTTGGGGAAGCATGAAGTGCCTGTTTGCCTCTGCCGCTGTTGCCTGCCAAAAGCAAGAGTAATTATTGGTGCTTGCTTAGAGACATGACAGAACATGAACATAAACATTAACTCTTACTTACCTCTCTCACTCGCTCAGGAGGGTTTGTCACATTATCCACAGTAATCATCACTGTTCAGTGAACCTTCATAAATACAGTAATGTGGTGTTGTAATGTCACATAATGTACAGTTCATTAGGAAAGTATTCAGACCCCTTGACTTTTTCCACATTTTGTTACGTTACAGCCCTATTCTAAAATGGATAAAATATATTTTTTCCTTCATCAATCTATACACAATACCCCATAATGACAAAGCGAAAACAGAAATACCTTATTTACATAACTATTCAGACCCTTTACTATGAGACTCAAAATTGAGCTCAGGTGCATCCTGTTTCCATTGATCATCCTTGAGATGTTTCTTCAACTTGATTGGAGTATATAAGGTTCCACAGTTGACAGTGCATGTCAGAGCAAAAACCAAGCCATGAGGTCGAAGGAATTGTACATAGAGCTCCAAGACAGGATYGTGTCGAGGCACAGATCTGGGGAAGGGTACCAAAAAATGTCTGCAGCACTGAAGGTCCCCAAGAAAACAGTGGCCTCCATCATTCTTAAATGGAAGAAGTTTGGAAACACCAAGAGTGTAGAGCTGGCCGCCCAGTCAAACTGAGCAATAGGGGGAGAAGGGCCTTGGTCAGGGAGGTGACCAAGAACCCGATGGTCACTCTGACAGAGCTCCAGAGTTCCTCTGTGGAGATGGGAGAACCTTCCAGATGGACAACCATCTCTACAGCACTCCACCAATCAGGCCTTTATGGTATAGTGGCCAGACGTAGCCACTCCTCAGTAAAAGGCACATGACAGCCCGCTTGGAGTTTGCCAAAAGGCACCTAAAGGGCTCTCAGACCATGAAAAACAAGATTCTCTGGCCTGATGAAAACAAGATTGAACTTGTAACGTCTGGAGGAAACCTGGCACCATCCCTACGGTAAAGCATGGTGGTGGCAGCATCATGCTGTGGGGATGTTTTTCAGCGGCAGGGACTGGGAGAATAGTCAGGATCGATGGAAAGATGAACGGAGCAAAGTACAGAGATCCTTGATTAAAAGGACCTCAGACTGGGGCGAAGGTTCACCTTCTAACAGGACAATGACCCTAAGCACACATCCAAGACAACGCAGGAGTGGCTTCGGGTCTCTAAATGTCCTTGAGTGGCCCAGCCAGAGCCCGGACTTGAACCCAATTGAACATCTCTGGAGAGACCTGAAAATAGCTGTTCAGCAATGCACCCCATCCAACCTGACAGAGCTGGAGAGGATCTGCATGAAGAATGGGAGAAACTCCCCAAATACAGGTGTGCCAAGCTTGTAGCGTCATACCCAAGAAGTCTCAAGGCTGTAATCACTGCCAAAGATGCTTCAACAAAGTATGGAGTAAAGGAGGGGGATTTCTAAATTTGCAAGAATTTGTTATTATGGGGTATTATGTGAAGATTGATGAGGAGSAGGGGAAAAACGATTTAATCCATTTTAGAATAAGGCTGTAACGGAAAGAAATGTGGAAAAGGTCAAGGGTTCTTAATACTTTCTGAATGCACTGTAGTGTTATTGTTAGAATGTCAATCAGAATGTCATGACWTTTCTCTGGCATGCAGGGTTGAGTTTGTGACTGTCACGCCTGAGGGGTTCAGATACAGAGGACACATTTTTCCCACAGTCAATGGACTTTTCCAATGGTTCAAAGACCATTTCCAGGATCCAGTGGCAGGTCAGAGCATATACAGAATGCTGCCTTAGAAATGCCTCACAGTTAAACATACAGTCCAGGGTRATCATGCTCTAATGACAGATTCACTTCTGTTATCTGATTTTTGGTATTTCTCCTACAGGTATTACTCCCAGCAGCAGCAGTAGAACACGAACCCCAGCCTCTGTCAATGCCACGCCAGCCAATATTAACATTGCAGGTCAGTTTAGAGCCGGGATGATACTAGTATCTCCATATTTTTTCCATGGCAAAAATTAAAACACAAAGCAGATCTTACTCTTTGGTCCTTTAAAAAACAACTGTATGTAAAATACCGTGTGATATAGCTAGAAAAATAAATACATGTGACTCTGGATGACAACATGATGTTTGTTTCCAACATCAGGGCTGTTTTCCTAAAGAACTTATATCCGCTTTGTGTTTTGTTTCTTGCCACRATACTAACGAGTATCGTGATAGTGGTATCGTCCAGGCCCTAGGTCAGTTACTGTGTATACTTACTCCCCAGGATCTCTATGGCTATAATATACTGTATGTTACCTCAATTGGTTTTTATCATTTCATGCATCCTAAGGTTGGAATCATCAACATTTTAAGGACTTTTAAGAAGCAGTTTCTCTGTTTAATCTTCTAATGTATAAAGTTGTATGTGTTGTGTATGCCCTATGTCTCTGTCACTCAGATCTGACTCGTGCAGTGAACACCCTCCCTCAGAACATGACCTCTCAGATGTTCAGTGCCATTGCCGCTGTAACGGGCCAGGGCCAGAACCCCAACACCACACCTGCCCGGGTGGGCATCCAGCCAGTACGGCTACACTGGGGACAGCAGCGGTGGCGGGGGCAGCAGCAGCACCTATCACGTACGTTTGGAATACACAGACGCTTACTGTATATCTGAATGTCATCACGAAAACTTTTTGAGTTTCATCTCTATCAGTTTTTCATGTTTCTGTTCAACATGAGCCCTTCTTTTTTCTGTCCCAGGTGTTTGCCACACCAGCTCAGCAGCCCATTGCTACTCCCCTTCTGACGCCCAACTATTYATACACCACCCCCACCCCCAGCCAACAGCAGACTATCACCACGCCGCAGTACACCAGCAGCACTCCCCAGTCCTCACACGGGTCACAAGGACGTGGACACCGCCCTTCCTCCTCCACACCAACATCATCATCCTCTTCCCGCCACCACAGGACACCAACACCAAAGTAAGTCACTTCTCAAAACTAACTCTTAGACAGAATTATCCAAATAGAGAAACTATTTAAATTTGGGTAATTCAAATGGAGAGACTATGGTCCATGTATGTAGCTGGGCACTTAGAGAGGATTTCTTACAGAAGTTTCCAACCGCAGATAACTTAGCTCTAATTATTCAGGAAGCATACAACTGCTAGATTGCGAGTGAGTAAGTAAATAGTGAGTYATCTTCTCTCCATGCTCCCAACCCTCAGGGCAACTTCCCACACAGCAGTGGACTGGGGCAAGATGGCCGAGCAGTGGCTCCAGGAGAAAGAGGCAGAGCGCAAGAAGACGAGGCCCAGAATGACCCCACGACCTTCTCCCAGCCCCATGATTGAGAGCACGCCTATGTCCCTCGCTGGAGACGCCACACCGCTGCTGGATGAGATGGATCGCTAGGTCCAGAGGAGACTTTCTTTCTCCTGATCCCACTGTTACTCACCCCTACTGTACTGTATATGAACTGGACTCATTATACACTGCTCAAAAAAATAAAGGGAACACTTAAACAACACAATGTAACTCCAAGTCAATCASACTTCTGTGAAATCAAACTGTCCACTTAGGAAGCAACACTGATTGACAATAAATTTCACATGCTGTTGTGCAAATGGAATAGACAAAAGGTGGAAATTATAGGCAATTAGCAAGACACCCCCAATAAAGGAGTGATTCTGCAGGTGGTGACCACAGACCACTTCTCAGTGCACATTTGTGGCCTGCTGGAGGTCATTTTGCAGGGCTCTGGCAGTGCTCCTCCTTGCACAAGGCGGAGGTAGCGGTCCTGCTCGGTCCTGCTGCTGGGTTGTTGCCCTCCTCCACGTCTCCTGATGTACTGGCCTGTCTCCTGGTAGCGCCTCCATGCTCTGGACACTACGCTGACAGACACAGCAAACCTTCTTGCCACAGCTCGCATTGATGTGCCATCCTGGATGAGCTGCACTACCTGAGCCACTTGTGTGGGTTGTAGACTCCGTCTCATGCTACCACTAGAGTGAAAGCACCGCCAGCATTCAAAAGTGACCAAAACATCAGCCAGGAAGCATAGGAACTGAGAAGTGGACAGTTTGATTTCACAGAAGTGTGATTGACTTGGAGTTACATTGTGTTGTTTAAGTGTTCCCTTTATTTTTTTGAGCAGTGTATAATACTGCATACACTTCACTGCTTCAGTGGGTCACATTGAAGGATAAGAAGATGGTGACCAACATGGATGACTGAATTGCACATGGAAAATGTATTTGATAACAGTGGTTTGTTTCAAATTCACCTAAAGAAGATGGTTGTAAATGTTGACTATCACTTCTTTGGTAGCACTGTTCCTCTTGCAATTTTTGTGGAATGTACTGGAAACAATGACAACTGCATGCCTTCTTTAAACCAGGTTTTAAGCGTATTAACTTCAAATGCATGTGATGCAACAAAAACCAATGAAAACTATGTATTTCTGAATCACACCCGAGGTTACTGTAACATGCTATATGAATATTAACCATCTCTCAGTAGGGGTTCGAAAAGGCAATTTCTAGTACCATGTATATTATATCTACTGTATACTATTTTATCTTTGTCACATGGGTCTTAGGCCATTTTAATAGCTATCTTGTTAGTTCCTGGATTCATATCAAGTTGCTGCTTAGTGTATTGCATGAGAGCTGACTGGTTATAGGTTTTAGCCTACAGTAGCTATACAAGCTTCATGTCTAGTCTGTGTAACACAATGAAGAACATTGATAGTATTACTTGGAAGTGTTGAACAAAATAGGTATAGGACCTCAAGAACTTTTAATAATTGTATTATTTTTTTGACTTTGAATGTTTTTAGTATTTTTAAATGCATTGCCGACTGTGGTCTGTGCTACATCAGCATATTCACATTACAGCTACTGTCCTGTAATATACAGTACACTTAAATGTTATCCTCTATCAATGTATTTAATCCATATGAATGTATTTTAAACTTATCAAATTCACTTCCTGTAGTTGAATTAAATCATGTAAGAACAGTGTCAGTCATTTTCAGTATTCATCATGTTCTCATGTAATCCACTAACAAAATGAGTCCATAACAAATAAGAGATCTATCAGTGCCAGCCTGCAGTACTAATTAAAGCTGTATGTTAGCATTGTTGAATGACTTTCCTTCATAAAATAAAATTAATACAGAAGACCCTCTTGTTTCTTTGTCAACTGAGAACAATTGTTACTCACAAGTAGTCAGACCATACAAAATACAGTATGATTCCATTCAAAAGACCATCGRAAAAAACGGACAATGCAGATGATTTAATATTATGTGATATGAGGTGAGAAATKATTATACTGTCTCAGATCCAACTAGCCTACCACATTGCCAGTACTGCTTAAACATTCTGTTCCCCCCCAAACCAAGCTGGTCTGAATGCTTGGGTCTAGTCCCAGTCTGGAACACCATCAGTTGCATCAATGTCCCCTTTGTTATTAAGCTTTGAATACCAGTCACTGCTTACTGAAGTGTCCAACTGTTTTACTATTACCCTAGCTGGTGTTTTCAGTCTGTAACATATTCTGGCAATTTATTGTAAAATAGCTCAATTAAATCAAGAAACAACAGACAAGAAACAAACGACAGAAACAGAAATTGCATGTTTGAAAGCCGAGAGCTGTTTATGTTCATTTTCTTTAAGTGGGAAATACCCAAAAATTATGTGCATAATTACAGAAGTTATTCTAAACATCTGTGTCTGTACTCTGTAAAGTAAGCTACAGTATAATATGTCAATCTCATTCTGTAAAACTTCTCAGAGTAGCATGTGAGAATCAGCTGAGGGATTTGAGCCTCAGGGTTACAGGTTCTTTACAACCCTCATTTAGGTGGGGAGAATAGAGTTCACAGTGAGCACGTAATCCTTTTTGAAGAATGTGACCCCTTTCATCAAAATGCCTTATATCGCATTGGAAGAGACTAGAGGTCCAAAGTCCCACACAGAACAAAGGAAATAGTATTTAAACCTGGAAGAAGGCTCAGCTTTCTTGGCTTGGAGCCTGTCTGTGTATACAATATGGCAAACATTGTTTGCAGAAAAGTACAAGTAAGCAGTTTACGGGTAAGCAGATGAAATGGCAAACTCCCTGAACTTGGAATTCTTTAATTTCTTCCGTATTAAATATTCCCTGCTGTCTTGGGAGTACAGTATATGCCTACATGTACAAAAGGGAATGTGATATTAATGAAATCAACACTTTTAGAATTCATTGCACTCAATATATGCTTCTTTCCAATATTTTATTAATCATTGGTGTTTAAATGCACATACATTATTACAAAACATTATCCTGATCCTTCATGCACTTGTTACAATTCCTGTTGAATAGTGGCACAAATGTTGATTTGACAAAACACACAAGATGACAACTAAGACATAATACACCTACGTCTGAGTCTGCATAGCAGGTTTTTCTGATAGTCAAGAGCTAGGCTAGTTATCTAGGACATCATAGCATTCTTTCATTCTATACTAGAAATATTGTTAGTATGAGTCTCATTGTGGTGGTTTTCTCCTTTTCTTTCTACCTAGTCTCTCTTCTGTTTTCTGGACAGTGGATTTTATTGGACTTATAGTGGGTGTGCTGGTCTGCACAGGGAAGAGGGCCTGTTCTCTGTAGTTCTCAGATTCCTGTAGATTGAACTCTCCTACTTCGTCAACTTTGGATGAGATTGCTGACGCTGAGGGTGTCAGACTTATACTTGTCATTATTTCTTCAAGTTTAGTTTCATTCTCATTATGGATAGGAACCTCATCCTTGACAACAGTGGTTATGGTCTCATTTTTACTTTTATTTCTACCCTCCCTCTCTTTTGATCGTTGTCTTCTCCCAGTCACAACGGGGACGCTGGCTGTTGTGGTGAGAAGTCCCGTTTCACTGTGACTCCCTATGCTCTGTGGTGCTAGTGTCTCTGCCTGCTCTGCAGCGACTACAGTGGTGGTTGTGGGGATGTTCATTACACCAGTGCTGTCAGTAGTGACTGTATGAAGGGCATCTTCAGTGGGATTCTGCAGAGATGTTCCCGCAGCCAAAAGAGTTGGTATGATTTTCCCCCTCATCTTTCTTCCCTCTCTCTCTTTCAGCCTGTGCCTTTTGGTCTCACTCAAAGTCGAGCTTACAGTCGTAGTGGTATTGGACCTCTTCTCATTGTGATTTTCTGGTCTGTGTGACACAGGCTGCCCTGCAGTGCTAACAGTAGTGATGGTGGTGACGGCTGGAGCACTTGTGCTCTCAGTAGTGATCACTGCAAAATCCTCTTCAGTGGGGTTTCTGAAAGTAACAGCCACCATGGGAAGAGTGGAAGTGATTTTCCTCCTTTTATTTCTTTCCTTTCTCTCCTTTGACCTGTGCCGTTTGCTTTTGATAAAAGTCACAATGGGGGTGCCGGCAGTAGCCGTAACAGGGCCCTTTTCACTGTGGTTCTCTAACCTTTGTTGCGCAGGCTGATCTGCAGAGATTATGGCAGTGCTGGTAGGGACGGTCTGGGTGCCAGAGCTCTCTGTTGTGGAAGTTGGGAGGACCTGTTTAATGGCAGTATGGTATGCAACTCCTTTAGGGGTGACAGTTGGTGTTACGTTGCTCTGTTTTTTGCTCCCTTGCCCCTTTCTTGACCTCTGCCTTTTGGTTTTCTGTGTGGTCACAATGGGTGTGCCAGTGGTTGCAGAGAGAGACGCTGCTTCTGTGGGATCCATCAGAGCCGGGGTTTCCAGCATTGTCTGCTCCTTCTTGACAGCAGTGACTGAGGTGACAGAGGCTTCTGCAGCACTTTCTTCATCTACACGTGGTTCATCTCTCATGACATTATTAGAAAGCTCCTCTTTCCCTCCACGATCTATTTCACCATCACAGAAACTGTTGACATTTCTATTCAACTGGTCATCATTCTCAGGCTCATTCACAAAGTTACTCTTGTCGACAGCGTCCTCTGCTTTGGTAGGACTAACCATAGTCCCTTCCTCTGCTCCTTTTGAGACTGAGTTGAGTTTCTGCTTCCTCTTACTCCCTTTTCCTTTCCCTTTCCTCTTCTTGTTATTTTTCTTATTTTTCCCTGCAGTGTTCTTCCTCTTCTTCTTCTCTGAGGTCTGTGTCTCTCCTTTGGTGGTGTCTGTAGCCGAGCCCTGAGAGGTGGAGACGGTGGCCAGAAATTTGATGAAGTCTTCAGCGGCGGTGACCATGTTGCTGAGAGAGGGCTCCTCGGGGCCAGTGGTCTGGGAGCCGGACACAGTGGACTGTGTTGTGCTTTCAGGATTGTACTGCTCTGTGCCTGTTTTCTTTGTCTCTTTCTGTACCAGAGGAGCCACAGTCAGCACATCAATAACGTCAATGCCTCCGAAATCATACGGGATGGACTCTCTAGGCACTGCAACCAGGAGCTTGTCATACTTTTTACACCTGTGTGGATAACAGAGATGGAGAGAGGTTTAAGATGTGCTCCCTGTAGTGTACTACAAAGCCACTTAAAAATGTTTGGATTGTTATTTCTTGTTTGATTTTGTTGATTATTTGAATTGTATTTGCAAGACATTCTAGTTCACTGTTACACGGAACCCAAACCAGCTGCGCGCGTGCGCCATCGTGCGCTATCGTGCATACATTTATTTCCCCCCCCCACACCAAACGCAATCACGACACGCAGGTTAAAATATCAAAACAAACTCTGAACCAATGACATTAATTTGGGGACAGGTCGAAAAGCATTCAACATGTATGGCAATTTAGCTAGTTAGCTTGCACTTGCTAGCTAACGTTAATTAGCTAGCCGAATCGTTTCTAGTCATCGCTCCTCCTTCCAGGCTTTTTCATCTTTGAACTTATATGGTGATTGGCATCTAACTTGCACTTTTACCACGATGACAGGCAAAACATTTCGTCTTTCAATCGCCCACGTGGGTATAACCATTGAGGAGATGGCACGTGGGTACCTGCTACTATAAACCAATGAGGAGATGGGAGAGGCAGGACTTGCAGCGTGATCTGCGTCAGAAATAGGAATGACTTCTATTTTAGCCCTTTGCAACGCAGACGCTCGTTGGCACGCGCGAGCAGTGTGGGTGCAATTATTGAATAACATGGATTTCTAAATGTATTTTGCGACGCTTGCGCATGCGACGTTTCCGGTCTGGTCAGCATGTTAGCGCTAGTAACATAAGCATTTCACTGCACCTGCCATAACACCAGCAAATCTGTGTATCTGACCAATAAACGTGTATTTGATTTGTAAGCGCGTTATTGAAATCTACAGTAAATACTGTACTTACACGCCATACCAGTGGCGCTCCACACATTGCTCTTCATATATGAACTGGAAACAGGGCACCTCGATGACATTGAAGAAAGCCTGACCAACCACCCTGGAGGAGGTGTCATTGACTTTCCTCAGACACTCCTTCAACCTGCACAGACAGTGTGACAAAGAGAAAATGTCCCACTCCAGCTTACTGTAACCTGTTTGGATGGTTTGACAGTCAGTACATCATATAATTGGTTTCAGCCTTTAACTGTCTAACATAATCACTCAAGTGTATGAAGCTCATAAACAAAAAAAGGCGTTCCAACTATAATGTAGGAAACTCACGCATTATCGCAGTCACAGTGACTAAGGGGATGCCACTTGAAATTGGTATAGCCGTACTTTGAGGAAAACGCATGGATGACGTAGGGGCAGTGGTCATGAACGCGGCAACAACTGTCAGTCGCTGTGAACTCTCCTACAAATAGAGTGTATATTAAAACAGTTGAATGGCTAAATGTGTTCAGAATAGTTAATCATGCATCTAAAATACAGAATAATATCAAACTTCACGCAACCTACCCAAATGGTCGTAATTGTCAGCCATGTTGCCAGCTCCACACCACAGGGTTCCAGGATAAGTGAATCCTCGCTTGGATCTCCGTATCACCTGCTCGCCATCCTCCTGGACAAAATTCTCTCTCGTCTCCTTCGGTGTCTGTGCTGTTGACGCGGCTATCCTCTCCGTGGTGACCGTCGTGCGCTTTGTTGTCCTTTGGAACGCTTGACAGTTGTATTTGGCTTCTGCCATGTCTGTAAAACTAAACTCCATATCTCCTGGGTTGTTTCTCTGGTGCTTCAGTCCTAATCTACACACATGCATGAATGACTTCACCTGCATCTGGTTGATGGTTACTGAGCAATCCACCAGTTTACCTGCCGGGTCACGCACGGAGCGCACCTCCTCAATTCCGTCTGACACTTGGTAAAAGCAATTTCCCCCCATGCCTGACATTTTGGCACAGAAAGTGCTGTTGAGCATGAAAAACACATCTTTACTCTGTTTCTCTGCATCTAGAGAATAATTGGGGAATTCTCCTTTGACAAAGTTCCTGTCCAGATAAGACAGAAAGAAAAAAAATACCGACCACATTACTTCAGATGGCACTTTCAGCACCACGCGCACTGAGACAGCACCACTACTGTTCCCGGGCTCTCGCCAAAACCGGCTTTATAATGACACTTCTAGTGGCGCGATTATTAATACTATGACTGACAATAATGGGAGGGGTCTGACACATAAAATGTACCCCATGAGTGGACGATTAAACACTTTCCATTATTTCAACAGAATTCATTGAGACTGTGTGGTCAGGCTAATTTCAGAATGTGCGCAGACTGATGCTTAGTAATTTAAACATAAAAACAAGGCTAATCTACAATTACTAGCAGTTCAACACGAAAATAATCAGTCTACTTGTGCCTGAATTTCGTTACATCCAAATGAGACAATAACTACAKGAAAGTATATTAACAAGGCACATTTTTGCGTGCGTCTTTGTCTCTTATACGCATTCAATTTATTTATAGGCGAATAATCAAAGAAAGCAGAACCGATAGGGTTAATAGGATGGCGTGAACTACTGCTGCCAGCCTAGGCTACTCTGCGGTGCGTTGACCGCAAGTTACCCTCCCGTCCCCCTTTTCATTAAAAAAAATCGAGATTTAACTTTGGTGACGCTGCTAGCAAGGAGGAGGTTCTTCTCGCGCTTTCCATGGTAAAAGGATGGCGTGATTCTTGCAACCCAAGAGATTGGMCATATTTTAGATTCCACAAAAGGTATTGGTGGTGACCTAAATTAGAATGTCGAAACAAACGTCTTTCTTTTTCTAGAATGGAAAGGTTTGCAAATCGTGCACGCAAGCCGCGCTCTCTCAGCAGCATGTATGAGCAAGCTGGGTTTAATTAATGTTCTTTCTGGGGTTGAAACCTACTACCGATGGAGGATGGAGAGCTGAGGTTGAGGTCATGTCAGAGGGTGCACTACTGTATCCGAGCCAAGCGTAAATGTCGCCCTAGTGTCGAATGGTGTCATTTACATGGACTGGCACTGCATGGTGGTACGGGCAGGTAATTCATCTATTAAAGTAGCTAACTATGTAATGGAACTAATTTTACAAAAACGGACTATGCATTTTAAATATTGYAACATATACTTCTTTGGCAACATTTTATTAGGTTTTATGGACTATTAAATATTTCACCCAATTAACTAGGTCTGCATGTGCAGGCAGTCACTAGTCTAGACAAAAATCGGCGGTGAGTTCTAATCAGCCCACTGTTTTGTCACAAGGCAGAATTTACCATAAGCTTCCAGGAGAGGCGTAGGCCTTTTGTATTCTCCGCAAATGCACTGGAATCGGATTGTTATTAGAAGGTGGAGAGAAATGATGCAAAATCATCTGAGGCAACATTCGACTAAACCTTGGAAAAGMCCCTGGGTTAATTGAAAGCTCATTACTGTAAAGATTAAGTGGGTGGAAAACAATAATTCTTCTGTGCTCCAGATATTATAAATCAAATAGCTTGTTTCCATTGGTATTACATTTTGACATTGATAAAAGTCTGCCTATATGCAGGTAATCCGTTTGAATAGCCTTGGGACCTTTCCATTGACTATATAACAAAGCCTTTATAATCCATTTTTAATAGGCAAATRGTTACAGTTGGTATTATCAGAATAAGAGTTTTAATAGAAAGTGACAATAATAAATTATTGATAAAACKAAATTATTCACACTAATACGCACACGTTGTATTACAAAACGTTCACACTGTTACGCACAAACAAATGAGACACGGTAATACAATCTGCCTACAACGAACATTTATTTATCTTTCTATTAAATTGAATTGTATTAAATGGAAGGTTCTGTCGATTTCTCTATTCTTACTATGGCGTCACAGAGTAGGCAAACAACTGAGTAGGCCTAGAGACACTCACCTTTTGGCTGTGTAGTCTCACCTAGACGCGCATAGCACAGGTGCAGCCTGCCTACCGAAACCCCCTTATGAATTGGTTAATGAATTCCAGCTTCTTCTCATACTCTGATAGTCTAATGGGATGTGTACCTTCAGGACACTCTTTGACTGTGAGCAGAGAGGAGGAGTTGAGGTTGATAAGGGACTGTCCATGGAGATGCAAAAGGATATTTTCTCAGGTGAGGGAACATTATTGACAAGATGGCATTAGCCATAGAATTAGGAATTACTAAAATACTAGAATGGACATGAACTTTATGATGGCATAAATGCCAGCCATTTTGGTCAGGGAGTTAGTCAACCATGGTTTGCCAGTGCTGTGATATTGTGTGAAATAATTAATTTAAAGAATTTATCTGCACTGTACGTTTGTTAGCTAGCTAGCCAGTCAGTTTTAGAGGGAAGATTCCATAAATCTTTCAAATTAACTGCCAATATGCCAACATTCCATTTACAAAAATGCAGTCAAACCACAGCCATACACTGGCTGAAATCAGTTGATGATAGGACTTAGACAAGTTGTAAATGCAACAAGCACTGATATTGTATCATACACCACATGACCAAAAGTATGTGGACACACCATCTCATTCCAAAGTCATGGGTATTAATATGGAGTTGGTCCCACCTTTGCTGCTATAACAATTTCCACTCTTCTGGTAAGGCTTTCCACTAGATGTTGGAACATTGTTACAGGGAATTGCTTCCATTCAGCCACAAGAGCATTAGTGAGGTCGGTCACTGATGTTGGGAGATTAGGTCTGGCTCGCAGTCTGCGTTCCAATTCATCCCAAAGGTGTTCGAAGGGGTTGAGGTCAGGGCTCTGTGCAGGCCAGTCAAGTTCTTCCACACCGATCTCAACAAACCATTTCTGTATGGACCTCGCTTTGTGCACAGGAGCATTGTCATGCTGAAACAGGAAAGGGCCCTCCCCAAGCTCTAGCCACAAAGTTGGAAGCACAGAATCGTCTAGAACGTCATTGTATGCTATTGCGTTAAGATTTCCCGTCAATGGAACTAATGGGTCTACCCCAAACCATGAAAAACAGCTCCAGACCATTATTCCTCCTCCACCAAACTTTACAGTTGGCACTATGCATTGGGGCAGATAGCGTTCTCCTGGCATCTGCCAAACCCAGATTCGTCCATCAGACTGCCAGATGGTGAAGCGTGATTCATCCCTCCAGAGAACGCGTTTCCACTGCTCCAGGGTCCAATGGCAGCGAGCTTTACACCACTCCAGACGATGTTTGGCATTGCACATGGTGATCTTAGGCTTGTGTGAGGCTGCTCGGCCATGGAAACCCATTTCATGAAGCTCCTGACGAACAGTTCTTGTGCTGACGTTGCTTCCAGAGACAGTTTGGAACTCCGTAGTGAGTGTTGCAACCGAGGACAGATGATTTTTATGCACTACGCGCTTCAGCACTCGGCGGTCCTGTTCTGTGAGCTTGTGTGGCCTACTTGTGTTGCTCCTAGACGTTTCCACTTCACAATAACAGCACTTACAGTAGACTGAGGCAGCTCTAGCAGGGCAGAAATTCTAGGAACTAACTTGTTGGAAAGTGGCATCCTATGACAGTGCCAAGTTGAAAGTCACTGAGCTCTTCAGTGAGGCCATTCTACTGCCAATGTTTGTCTATGGAGATTTCATGGCTGTGTGCTCGATTTTATACACCTGCCAGCAACGGCTTAAATAGCTTAATCCACTAATTTTACTTTTGTAAATATAATGTATAATAGCACTCAAAGTGTTCCAAGAATGAAAAAAAMCATTTATGGCCTGTTTACGTATATTATTGTCACGCTCGCCTGATGAAGAAGGAGTGGACCAAAGCGCAGCGTGTTACGTGTTCATGATATTTTATTAAACTGAACACTGAAACAAAAATAACAAAGAGAAAAACGAACAGTTCTGTAAGGTAACTACAACTATACAGAAAACAACTACCCACAAACACAGGTGGGAAAAAAGGCTACCTAAGTATGATTCTCAATCAGAGACAACGATAGACAGCTGCCTCTGAATGAGAACCACACCCGGCCAGACACAAAGAAATAGAAAACATAGAAATAAAGAAACTAGAATGCCCACCCTAGTCACACTCTGGCCTAACCAAAATAGAAAATAAAAGCCTCTCTATGGCCAGGTCGTGACAATTATAAAGGCTATTTATACAGAACATTGGTATAAAACCTGTATGAACTGTATTTATAGTTATATGACAATATTTTATGGTGTCAATAATTATATGACATACTTTCTGATATATCGCACGCCTTACTTGTTTCCTCCCTGCATTAGTAAAATCTGGATTATGCCTCCACTGCCATTCATTCCAATTAGACTGGTTTGGATTTCTCCCTGACCAATACGGCTGCTAGTTTCACTCCATTCTAGAACTTTGAGGGTGTATGACATAGCCCCTCTAGTAGATTAATAGGATCTCTATGGCATTACAATTTTCATCAATTCATATTTTCACGTTTCTACCAATGGTTTTGACCTACAGTATATTTACACATGGTATTGCAGGTACCAAAAGTCCAGACTATTCCTGAGCATCCAGATGAAGACATGATGTGTCAAGGAGGAGTCAGATGTGCCTCCTCATCGAAGCTCAGAGACCTCACTAATACAACCCTGCCTGACACAACGGAGAGAAGATGAGTGTTGCTTGACAGTTAATGCATTTTTTTATACATTTCTTTGAAATGTTACTTCTGTCAGTGTATGTTTGACCTTATTGCCCCACAGTTTATATGATTGCTCTTTCCCCCATCCATAATCAATTTATGATGTGTGTGATAAAGTTAAAGCGGTTACTGTTTTATAAAAAAACGCAAGAGGGTGCTGGTTGGTTCACTCACCAAAAGTGGTTATGCAGTCTTAATAACTTTCGAGTTAATGAAAATGAAACATTCTTAAACCAAAGTATAAGTAAGAGAATTTAGGCTGAGTCCCAAATTACCCCCTTCTCCTTCCCCAGGCACTTCGGGCCTCCATTTGCTTGTTCACATGCCCCCACCATTTGCACAAATGTCCCAAAGCTGAGGGAGTGAAAATGATTGCGTGTGTATGGGCTAATTAGGCCCTTCGATAGCCTCTGACCAAGCCAGCAAGGCTACAGGCTCCAGAGCAAAATGCTATCCCAACGGCAGGTAGCCTAGTGGTTAGAGTGTTGGACTTATAACTGAAAGGTTGCAAGATCAAATCCCCAAGTTGACAAGATACAAATCTGTTGTTCTGCCCCTGAACAAGGCATTTAACCCACTGTTCCTAGACTGTCATTGAAAATAAGAATTTGTTCTTAWCTGACTTGCCTAGCTAAATACAAAACACAGAAATACACCCCTTCAATTTGGTGGATTTGGCTATTTCAGCCACATCTGTTGCTGAAAGGTGCATAAAATCCAGCACACAGCCATGCAATTTCCATAGACAAACATTGGAATTAGAATGGCCTTACTGAAGAGCTCGGTGACTTTTAATGTGGCACCGTCATAGGATGCCAACTTTCCAACAAGTCAGTGTGTCACATTTCTGCCCTGCTAGATCTGCCCTAGTCAATTGTAAGTGCTGTTATTGTGAAGTGRAAACATCTAGGAGCAACAACGACTCAGCTGCAAAGTGGTAGGCCACACAAGCTCACAGAACTGGACCACCCGAGTGCTGAAGCGCGTAGTGCGTAAAAATCATCTGTCCTCGGTTGCAACACTCACTACAGAGTTCCTAACGACCTCTTGAAGCAAGGTCAGCACAGTAACTGTTGGTCAGGAGCTGCATTAAATGGGTTTCCATGGTCAAGCAGCCACACATAAGCCTAAGATGTTTAACTGTTACTGAGATTTATATATTGTAAGGTCCCCCTCCAAAGACATGCTAAACTTTGGGAATATCAATTTTCTTTTCTCACTCTAGTGCAGTATAACTGTTTTATAGAGCATTGCAACCAATCATTTATACTAGCATTTCTTTAGAAAGTTTACACCAATACTGGTATGTTCAAAGCTATTGTGTAGAGTACAGGCATACGCCTATTAACTATATTTCAAAAACAATAACAAAGACAATATTATTTTCATGTTATATTGTGATGATTATCTATCAAGGTCAGCAAAGGTATTTTCTGTACAGTTTAAAATACATTACATGAGTCTGCTATACAGTATTCTTAAAGCTTAAAACCTTAACTTCTATGAATAAAGACATTTCCCATCTGATAACTAATGTAAAACATAGTCTTGCATGCCATTGTGACAAGTGTATTCACATTGACTGCTTTAGAAAACAAGCACACATAAACACCACAATTACTACCATCTGACTGTTTCCTAAAATGGGGGCATTGATGAGAAAATTCATAGTATAGTGTCACATCCACCACAACAACCCCCATGCATTGCTAGATACTGTAATGACAGGTATTTCTGAATTGTAAGTTGTTCATCCTCAAATTCTCTTTCATACTGGCTTATTATTCAGTGCCCCATGAAATAACACCATATATAGATTATACAGACCCTACTGAGTACATCCAATCCCACTTTAACGTGGGCACAAATCATGTTTTTTTCACTATAAGCCAATATATATTTTATATGCAGTGATTTGCATTGTGTCCTATGAAATGGGTCTAGTAAAAGGCCACCAACACTCCGTATTATTCAGTGCCCCATGAAATGACACAATATAGAGATTCTAGAGACCCTACTGTGTACTTCCAACCCCAGTTTTATATGGGCACAAATAAAACATGTTTTTCACTATAAGCCCAATATTGTCAACATGCCAGTCTGAACATTGTATTTCTCAAGTGGTCTTAAAATTCCTTAAATTCTCCATAAATTCCTTTTTGCATTTGCTATTAAGCACAATAAAAATCAACATTGATTAAAATGTAATATATTTTTTAATGCGTTATCCACCCTGCGATGTTTTGAAATGCTGGCTTTCATTTTGAAGGTTTCCTCATTACCATAGAAAAGTGACGCTAGCAGAATAGTAAAGGCTTGTTGATCTCCCTTGCCAGTCTCTGGAAGTCACGCTTCGATCAGACCGACAGCATAATTGCATCAATGCTGCATAATAAATTCTGAAGTCAAACATTTTTCCTTATGTATTCTAAAATTGTTATTGGATATGTGTGCAGCAAAAGTTCAACATTCACCTTTTGCTACTATTTCTGTTAACTCTACGCTTACAATTTGATGCATACATTGGATAGATCCTTATGACCCACAGAACACAGAATGCACTGCAACTGCCTCTGCAACTCAATGCTGCAAGGCAGAGAGGAAGAGGTGAAGCAAGAGCGATAACAGGACCCAAAATTCGCCTTCTCCAGCAGGTGGCATTTTTTCTAGTTTTTTAAGCTCAACAAGGGAGGAGTTTTTGTAATCAAATCAAAGTTTATTGGTCATGTACACATATTTGCAGATGTTATCGTAGATGCAGTGAACCCGAGCCACAGCCTGTTCACCCAACTCCCACTGGCGTACCACACACCCCTGCATGGGCTCTGGGGGCCCCCAACCCCCCTGCCTCACAGGGGCTGCGGGGTTGTAGTTGTGTGTGTGTAGTTGTGTGATGAACAGGCCGAGGCTCGGGTGGCTGAGGTCCTTGATGATCTTCTTGGCCTTCCTGTGACACCGGGTGCTGTAGATGTCCTGGAGGGCAGGCAGTGTGCCCCCGGTGATGCGTTAGGCTGACCGCATCACCCTCTGGAGAGCCCTGCGATTGCGGACGGTGCAATTGCACAAAGTCATCATAAGCGTCAGGGGACTCAATGTTGTTTTCCTTGTTGGTCAATGAGAATGTTGAATTTGGTTAATAAACATTTAATGTTTTATTTGCTTGGTGTGACTTATTTGATCGAATATACGTTTCGTAATGCTTAGGTTGTTACGAGTGTACTGATATAATTAGGACGCGTGACATCCTGCCAACTTTGAGAAAAAACACTATATCGGAGTTGTGTCTGTCGTTCACATGCATATCAGTCATCTCATTGGCTATAATGGTCCCACCTGATTTTGCCTCCTCTCGAATGCCTTCCATTTTTGAAAAAATGTATTTCCATTGTTAGAGCGGCCACATGAGTATCTGGTCAATATAACGGATAATCTGTGTGCAAGGTAAACACAGCATTCCATTGGAAATAATTGTACTTCAGGTGTACCAAAACACAAGGATGTTGTCGGTCTGATCGAGGCGTCACCCTCTGAGTTTTGACAGCAACACATGACAATGTAGGACCCTCCAAGCGAGTTGGTAAGGGAGAGGGGCTGGTTTGGGATCATAGAGATAGATAGAGGACTCATCTTTATATCTGTGCCATTATAGCGTCTGTGACAGCATGGGCAGCGCCACAACCCATAGGAATCCCCACCCAGTTGACTACTTTGATTACTTTAAAATGGTGGAAGTATGGTGGAAGCCAATGGCGCTTCCCGTGCCAAAACTGCCTTTTGGCCACTAAAGGCTTTTATCATTATCTATGTTTGTGGATTCACCAAAGTTATTTGTACGCAGAGTATCTTCACATATCCACCACAAGACAGCGGTGTAAGTCTATTTAAATATTAATGATTAAAGCTGTTTGATACATTTTTTTTTACTTTTAACAAAATTATAGCATTAGAACTATTGCATAATTTTTGTATTTTGTTTTATCATTTAAAACAGCAAACTTTCAACTATCTTAGCCATATTTTAGAGTAATCTGCTGTGCTATTTGAGCGGAATACACCATATTATTACAAAAAATATGATATTTTCATTTTAACCAATCTTATTAACTTTTGCTCCAATTGTGTATTTAATTTAACTAAGGAGACTACATGTGAATTTTGATTCTGCAATCTAAAATGTGTATTGACATTGATTTAAACTGGATTATGATTTTCATTCAGGTTGCATTACTTTAAAAAATATATAGTAGAAATGTTGCAATAACAATATCAGGGTCTAGCGCTAATGATAATGAGTAGAGCTCTGTAAGGCCTCCATGTCAGTATGTACTCTGTGGCATGGTCTACACATTGGCACACTCCCTGGAACCTGATATGGGTGGCCAGGTCAGCAGACAGATTCACAGCCCAGGCTCCTCTGCCTCTATAACTGTGTGGACTGTTACTACAAATGGACGCTTTGGCTGTTCCAACAGACAGGGGGGCTGGTACCTTTCCCTAATGGCACCAAACACCAAAGGACCAACTTTTGCCTGGTTGGACCCATCAAGACTCTACTGTAATTCCCAGGTACTAGTGATATAACTTTAGTTTCCTGGTATATTTGTCCAAAGAAGATGAGAGTGAGTGTTGAGTGGCTTTTAGCAGTTGAATTTCACATTTCTGGGTCATCAAATTCTTGGGATGTATTCCCCAGGAGAGTACTTTTGCCTTTCAAGAGGGATTAAAAGATGATGTGGTAACTGAACAATACAGTGGGTATCCTAAGTATTCACCCTCCTTGGATTTGTTCACATTTCATTGTGTTACAAAGTGGGATTTAAGATGGATTTGTCCTTTTTTTGTCAACGATCTAGCCAAAACATTCTGTCTTCTGAACATTTTATAAAGATGAATGAAAAATATAACACTAATACTGTATACCTTGATTAGATACTGTAAGTATTAACCCCCCTGAGTCAATACATGTTAGAAACACCGTTGGTAGTGATTAAAGATGCAAGTCTTCTTTGCACACCTGGATTGTGCAACTCATTATTCTTTTCAAAATTCTAGCTCTGTCAAGGTGTTGCGGATCATGGCTAGACAGCAATTTTCACGTCTTCTTGGTAAGCAACTCCAGTGTAGATTTGGCCTTGTGTTGTAAGTTATTGTCCTGCTGAAAGGTAAATTCCTCTCCCAGTGTCTGGTATAAAGCAGACTGAAGCAGGTTTTCCTCTAGGATTTTGCCTGTGCTTAGCTCCATCCTGTTTCTTTTTACCCTGAACAACTCGCCAGTCCTTGCTGATTTCAGGCAGTTACTCAGTGATGTGTTGCGTTTGCCACAAACATAAGGCTTTGCATTTAGGCCAAAAAGTGTATTCCTTTGCCGTGTTTTTTGCAGTATTACTTTAGTGCCTTGTTGCATAAGCACAGGATGTACATTTTTGAATATTTTTATTCTGTAGATTTGTATTCTTATTTTAACTCTGTCATTTAGGTCATTATTGTGGAGTCACTACAATGTTGTTGTTGATCTCTCCTCAGTTTTCTCCCATCACAGCCAGTGAACTCTATACCTGTTTTAAAATGACCAATGACCTCATAGTGACATCCCTGAGCATTTTTCATTCCTGTCCTGCAGCTTAGTTCAGAATGACGACTGTATTTTTTATGTCTGGGTGGTTTAATACATAATCTACAGCAT
Source organism: Salvelinus sp. IW2-2015 (assembly GCF_002910315.2). Taxonomy (NCBI): domain Eukaryota; kingdom Metazoa; phylum Chordata; class Actinopteri; order Salmoniformes; family Salmonidae; genus Salvelinus; species Salvelinus sp. IW2-2015. Next base: position 148,093 of record NW_019957542.1, on the reverse strand, counting down.
AATTATTAACTTGACCAAGCTTAAAGATATATTCAATGTATGATTTGTTATTGTTAACCATCAACCAGTCACTGCCCTTCTTTATGAGGCTTTAGAAAAGCTCCCTGGTCTTTGTAGTTGAATCTGTGCTTGAAACGCAATACTTGACTGAGGGACCTTACAGATTAAATGTATGGGGGGCATAGGAAGGGGTAGCCATTCATACATCATGTCAACCCCTATTATTTCACATCCCGAGTAGCACAACGGTCTAAGGCACGAGGCATCACTACAGACCTGGGTTCGATCCCAGGCTGTGTCACAGCCGACCATGACCGGAAGACCCATGAGGCGGCGCATAATTGGCCCAGCGTCATCCGGGTTAGGGGAGGGTTTGGCCGGCTCAGATTTTCCTTGTCCCATCCCACTCTAGCGACTCCTTGTGGCGGGCCGGGAGCATGCAAGCTGATTTCGGTCACCAGCTGGACGGTGTTTCCTCTGAGACATTGGTCCGGCTGGCGTCTGGGTTTAGCAAGCACTGCGTCAAGAAGCAGTTTGGCTTGGTACTGTAGGGTCATGTTTAGTGGACACATGGCTCTCGACCTTCGCCTCTCCGGAGTCCATAGTGGAGTTGCAGCGATGGGACAAGATGGTAACAACCAATTGGATATCATGAAATTGAGGAACAAAAGGGTTAAAAGTAAAAAAAAAAAAAATTGTTTTATATATATATACTGTACATATATTATTTCACACAGAGTGAGTCCCTGTAACTTATTATGTGATTTGTCAAGCCAAATGTTACTCCTGAACTAATTTAGACTTGCCTAAACAAAGGGGTGAATACTTATGCAACAACTATACACTCACCGGCCAGTTTATTAGGGACACCCATATAGTACCGGGTCTGCCCCCCCCCCCCCCCCCTTGTCTCCAGAACAGCCTGAATTCTTCAGGGTGTGGATGCTACAAGGTGTCGGAAACGTTTGTTGCTCAATTGGTATCAAGGGACCTAACGTGTGGCAGGGAAACATTCCCCACACCATTACACCACCGCCACCAGCTTGTACCAGGCAGGATGGTTCCATGGACTCATGCTGCTTATACTAAATGCTGACTCTGTCATCAGCATGGTGCAACAGGAACCGTGATTCGTCAGACCAGGTAATGTTTTTCCACTCCTCAAATTGTTCTGTGTTGGTGATCGCGTGCCCACTGGAGCCACTTCTTCTTGTTTTTAGCTGATAGGAGTGGTGCATTAGCCCATCCGGGACAAGGATCGACAAGTTGTGCTTTTCGAGATGCCATTCAGCACGCCATTGTTGTACTGCGCCGTTACTTGTCTGTTTGTGGCCAACCTGTTAGCTTGCACGATTCTTGCCATTCTCCTTCGACCTCTCTCATCAACTAGGATGTTTTTTGTTTGTCGCACATTCTTGGTAAACCCTAGACACTGTCGTACGTGAAAAGCCAAGGAGGGCGGCAATTTCTGGCAATCATACCACCCTCAAAGTCGTTTAGGTCACTTGTTTTGACCATTCTAACGTTCAATCTAACAGTAACTGAATGCCTCGATGCCTGTCTGCCTACTTTATATAACAAGCCATGGCCACGTGACTCATTATCTGTAGGAGCGATCCATTTTCGTGATTTTCGTGAACGGGATGGTGTACCTAATAAACTGACTGGTGAGTGTATTTTAATTATTTTATTTTATTATTAATTAGTAAAAATGTGTAGAATTTTCTTTTCAATTTGACATTATGGAGTATGTTGTGTTGATCAATGAGAAAAATTACAATTAAATCTATTTCAATCCCACTTTGTAACGGAAACAAAATACGAAGAAATCCAACGGGGGTGAATACTTATGATACCCACTGTACAACCTATAACTATAACAAATTTCCCCTGCAGTGTGTAAAATTTGTATTTTGCCCAGTGCATATACGTAAAGATACTGTAAGGAAACCCATAGCAGTCCGGGTGGTCAATCTGGTTCATTCTGATCAGACCCTGTCAGATTGTGTGAAGGACCTTTTCTATCCATTCCAGAAGGAGGCCATTGACCTGGTAGTGGGTATAGATGCAATGGGATTCATCCTCGGTAAACAACCAGTCAATAATGTTTTAGGAAAACATACAATCTCCACCAATCTGCTCATGCGTTGTTGCTGAAGTGTGGCTCCATGCTACTTACTTGATACTAATTTTATTTCAAATCCAGCAAGCTCCACTGAAAGGGCAGGAAACCTAACCCCCTTGGCAATGATACTTAATTTAGGGGTAGTACACATAGGTCCTGCTTGGGGAATTGCGTCACCAAGGACACACTTTAAGAGTACAATATCACACCATGCAATTCAAAATAAAAGCCTTGCTAAATCAATCACAGTATGTGTGAAATGGATCTGTATGGAATGATTGATCTACATGGAATGCTGCTGTCACTTCAATCACTTCAATTTCTTCTGAGAGAAAATATTGATTGGTGAAATGAACTCACAATCTCACCAATACAATAACAGTCTATCTGTGCTGTTTCGAAGATGTAATCTGTATCTTGGTGGTTTTCAGGATCGGCTGTGGCCACCACCCTTGGAAAGGGCTTTCTGGCTATCCGCAAAGCAGGACACCTGTGCACACAAACCTAGAGCACAGTGACTACGCAGGCAGAGAGAAGATGGTGAAGGTTCGCCTGGATGTGTTAAGGCCAAGTGAGTCACCATCACAGTCTGACAGGATAGCTTTCCTTGGTGAATAAGTCACAATTTTGAGTCTATGGCCAATGAACGGACACCACTCGTCTAAGGTTTCAAGAGTCCTGCATTGTTTGTAGAATCTTGAGGTGAAGGATAAAGAGACATACTCATTAACATGAATGTAGCAATGGACAACATAGTGTGAGACAAGCTCAATGAACCCACAAGCAAAGAGGCAGTATGGCCTGTTTTGGCTCTGACTCTGTATTTGTTTCAATGAATGCAACCATGGCCTCATTCCCTCCAGATGTAATCAATGTGAAATGGCTGGCTAGTAGCGTTTCAATCAGTTACGTCACTTGCTCTGAAACCTATTAGTAGTGTTGCCCCTTGCTCTGCAAGGGCCGNGCCGTGGCCTTTGTGGAGCGATGGGTAACGACGCTTCGTGGGTGTCAGTTGTTGATGTGTGCAGAGGGTCCCTGGTTCGCGCCCGTGTCGGGGCGAGGGGACGTACTAAAGTTATACTGTTACACAGACATAGCCACTCTTATTTCCTGTGACATAATGCCCTCTAGTGTTGGTGCAGGAACCAAGGGCCCTACTCTGTATAGCAAATATTTAAGGAAACATTTGCCCTTCAAGAAGATTCTCTGAATGTGTTTTGTACTGTATCTCAGTAGGACTGCCGGTGTGCATACTGTGAGTTAGGAATTTGAATAGAAATGCGGTGTAGATCCCAAATGGCACCCTATTCCCTTATTTTGACCAGTGCCCATAGAGCAGGTAATGCACTATGTAGGGAATAGGGTGCCATTTGGGACACAGTCACAACCACTAGTTGGTCTGTCTCTGTGCTTCAGGGCTCCAGGTGCTGATAGTGGACCAGTGGATAGAGACCGGAGGAACCATGAAGGCTGCTATCAAACTGGTGGAGAGGCAGGGAGCGACTGTTGTAGGTCAGTGTGTAATCACAGTGCCAGACAATGTGTCTTAGTTGTAGGTAGGCTAGACTTGATTTAACTTGTTGTATTACTGAGAAGTGCAAAACATATATACTTTAATCACAACTGTATACTTTAAAGTTTTCTTCTACCTTAATTATTATCAAGTAAAAGTAATGCATATTTGCAGGTGTTGCTGCTGTGGCCATAGAGAACAGCGAGGGAGGGAAGTGGATCAAGGAGAAATAAAAAACACTCTCACTGCATCCCGGAGGAACTACAGATTCAAATTGACAAACAATATCTTGACTCCTTCCAAGAGCTTCGCCAGTTAAATGCTCAAACTCAAGGTCACGCAATTCAGAGTAGGGTAGGCAATCTCTAACTGTGCTGACCAGGATTCTATGTTACTCTTGCATGGTGCTTTGTCCAAGAAGTCACGAAGATCATATATTGCGTTGTAGTGGCAATGCATTCAATGTTTTTTTACTTCTATACAAGCATATTGTATATACAGTGCCTAGTGAAAGTCTACACACCTGTTGCACAGTCTTCACATTTTGTTGTATTAAAATTAAATCTAAAAAGGGATTACATTTAATTATTTTGCTACAGATCTACACAACCTCCTCCACAAATTCAAAGTGAAAGAAAGTTAGAAAAATGTTCTTGATTGCCTGTCTTCATACCCCAGAGTTAATACTTGGTGGAAGCCCAAGACATATTAGGTACACCACCGTGGCTTGCTATATAAAGCAGAAATGGCCGGTCTCTTGGGCTTTTCACACACGACAGTGCAGTGTCTTGGGTTTACCGAGAATGGTGCGACAAAGAAAAAAAAACATCCAGTCAACAGCGACAGTCCTGTGGGCGAAAACAGCTTATCGATGAGAGAGGTTGAAAAAGAAACTACAGGTTTGTGGTGGCAGCACCATGTTGGGTATGCTGGGGAGATTGTTAGGATTTTTTTTATTTTTTTTAATGTAATGTAAGTATAGCCCATTACATTACCTCAGTCTTCTGATAACCTAACCCTGGGATATAAAAAAATAAATAGTGTGCAACAATTACCCAAAATGTAATGCCAAATATGCACAGAATGGCTTTCCAGGAGGTGTTGACTGTTTCTAAATAGTCCAGTCTCAGTCTTAAAGAAAGCTTAAAGAAAAACAAGACAATGTTTGAATATGGCTGTCCATCAATGATTCCCAACCAAATTTACTGAGCTTGAGCAATTTTGACAAAAACAATGGATATACAGACTGTTACCCTAAGAGTTGTGTAAGGCTGGTAGAATCTTATTAAAAATGATTTACATCTGTAATAGCTGCCAAAGGTGCTTCCATCAAGTAAACTCAGCAACAACAAAAAAGCGTCCCTTTTCAGGACCATGTCTTTCGTAAAAATCCAAATACCTTAACAGATCTTCATTGTAAAGGGTTTAAACACTGTTTCCCATGCTTGTTCAATGAAACATAAACAATTAATGAACATGCACCTGTGGAACGGTCGCTAAGACTGAGGGCTTGTAGGCCTGTTGTAAGGCAGGTCCTCACCAGACATCAGCGGCAACGACATCACCTATAGGCAAAAACCCACCATCGCTGGACCAGACAGGACTGGCAAAAAGTGGTCTTCACTGATGAGTCGTGGTTTTGTCTCACCTGGGGTGATGGCCGGATTCGTGTTTATCGTCGAAGGAATGAGCGTTACACCGAGGCCTGTACTCTGGAGCGGGATCGATTTGGAGGTGGAGGGTCCGTCATGGTCTGGGGCAGTGTGTCACAGCATCATCGGACTGAGCTTGTTGTCATTGCAGGCAATCTCAACGCTGTGCGTTACAGGGAAGACATCCTCCTCCCTCATTTGGTACCCTTCCTGCAGGCTCATCCTGACATGACCCTCCAGCATGACAATGCCATCAGCCATAATGCTCATTCTGCGTGTCATTTCCTGCAAGACAGGAATGTCAGTGTTCTGCCATGGACAGCAAAGAGCCCAGATCTCAATCCCATTGAGCACGTCTGGGACCTGTTGGATCGGAGGGTGAGGGCTAGGGCCATTCCCTCAAGAAATGTCCAGGAACTTGCAGGTGCCTTTGTTAGTCACATGTCTGTGGAACTTGTTGAGTTTATGTCTCAGTTGTTGAATCTTATGTTCAAACAAATATTTACACATGTTAAGTTTGCTGAAAATAAACGCAGTTGACAGTGAGGACGTTTCTTTTTACTGAGTTTATTAACATACAGTATGCAATCAATGCAGATTTGCCACCAATGCTCCTTATAGGACACATCACTGCACTTTAAACTCCTCTGTAAACTGGTCATCTCTGTATACCCGTCGCAAGACCACTGGTTGATGCTTATTTATAAAACCCTCTTAGGCCTCACTCCCCCCTATCTGTGATATCTACTGTAGCCCTCTTCCTCCACATACAACACCCATTCTGTCAGTCACATTCTGTTAAAGGTGTAATGAGTATGATGGGAGACAGAGTGCTGGTTTCAAGCGCAGGGCACAGCAGGTGTTTATTTAATAAAGGATGACAGGAGAAGGCAGGTATCATGATCCAGGGACAGGCAACAGGTAACAGTACAGGCAGGGGGAAAGGCTAATAACATAGTCTGGGAAATCAGGCAAGAGGTTGATGACAGGAAATCTGATAGGCAAAAGTATAGGCAGGGAATAGGCAAAAAAACGTTTTTAGTGAGGACAGCCAAAAACTACAACACACGGGAGGACTAATATGGACATAAACACCGCTCCGACTAGAATGTGGACAAAAATAAACAATATCTCACAATGATGGGGTGCAATGAACTGAACTAAATAGTGTGTGTAAATGACATACAGGTGTGTGAACAGGTGATCAGAATTCAGGTGATTGGGATCTGGAGACTGAGCTGCGTTCAGGGGATCTATGTGTTTGGGAGTGTGAGCTGGAAAGTGAGCTGCGTTCAGGGGATCTATGTGTTTGAGAGTGTGAGATGGAAGCAGACATTACAAAAGGTCCCCAAAGCACACACATCCCTGGGTCGCTCGTCTTTTCAGTTCACTGCAGCTAGTGACTGGAACGAGCTGCAACAAACACTCAAACTGGACAGTTTTATCTCAATCTCTTCATTTAAAGACTCAATCATGGACACTCTTACTGACAGTTGTGGCTGCTTTGTATGATGAATTGTTGTCTCTACCTTCTTGCCCTTTGTGCTGTCGTCTATGCCCAATAATGTTTGTACCATGGTTTGTGCTGCTACCATGTTGTGCTGCTGCCATGATGTGTTGCTACCATGTTGTTGTCATGTTGTGTTGCTACCATGCTGTGTTGTCATGTGTTGCTGCCTAGCTATGTTGTTGTCTTAGGTCTCTCTATATGTAGTGTTGTGTTGTATCTCTTGTTGTGATGTGTGTTTTGTCATATATATATATATACCTATTTATTCAAAAAACATTTTTTATCCCAGCCCCCGTAATAAGAATTTGTTCTTAACTGACTTGCCTAGTTAAATAAAGGTTAAATACAACAAAAACAACAATCCTAATTTTGTATTTCTTAGTCATTTAGAAACAACAACAAAAATATCTTTGAAAATGTGGAGTAGGTCGTGTAGATTGACAGGAAAAAATATTTAATTTAATAAATGTTTTGTATTAATTTTAAGGAAGCAAAATGTGAAGATTGTGCAATGGGTGTGTAGACTTTCACTAGCAACTATATGTATTATTGTTTCAAATTAAGAGGTCTTGGCTAATATGACAAACCGTTATAAAACATAATTGAATAACAGATTAGTGACTCATCCTATATGGAACTTTTAATAATAACTTTGAATTAGTCTAATTACCGCTAAACAGCAGTTTGATTTGATACAGAGCAGTGATTTTAAAGCTTATATCTATATTTTGAGCTAAGTGTAGTAGTTTTGAATATACAGTATATCTTTATAGAGTCAAAACTTACATCTGCAATTAAACATATTAGAAAAAAAACTTTAATAATATTTCTTGTCTAAAAGGACAACTAGACATACGTATGTATGCACATTTCACTCTGATTCTGATATTCAACTAGAGGGATAATATAAGATCAGTCATTCAAATATCGCATATAATTCAAAATGAATCATTCTCAGTTATATTATTGTCTCTATCTAACGTAGACGAGGTACATCTGACTAATACACATCTCTCACACTGTATGAACGCCTCTGTGCTGTTAAAAATAGGACTATCCAAACAATGCATTCATACTCCTTAGCTAGCATAATATAACCTCCCAGGATGGAGTCACGAGTTCCCATCTATGCTATAGTTACAAATTGTGCAAAAAACATATAGCATGCAAACAACACTACACAAAACAACACTGTAAAAAATCTAATAGGCCTAATGGTGGTGTCTTAAAAATATCCATATTAGGTATTTGACAACATCCATGGTTGTCCATAATCCATAGCCATTTAAGCAGTAACGCGATAATCTGTCAACACTCAAAAACTGGAATTGTACAGTATGGAGTGCAATGACATAGAGGAAATTATATTCCGAAACTATAGATAGGCAAAAATAAGCCAAGCACCACAGGAATCCACATCCAACCAAGGAGCTGTTCTTTCCGGGCCAGCAGAAATGAAAATCAAATGCCTGTGAAGGCACTAGTCTCTGTCCTGTCTGCTAGCTCTCACTGCAAATTCCATGTGTCTGGGAGTGGTCCGTGGTTCTCAGTTTCTCTTCTGAGGAAATTATGCTTTGGTACCTTTTTACTGTAGTAGTCACGTGTTTGTCTTCATTGACAACAGTTTGACTGTTTCTTCTTTGATGTTGCATACACGTTGTTTGAATTACTGTTAATTTCTGAAACAAACAAATAAACTTGCATGAAAAAAGGCTCTTATGTGTTTCTTATGTTACTCATACAAGGGCCTGTCTGTAACCTAGTCAGGGTTAACATGGAGAGAGAAGTGATGTTATTAATGTTTGGCTTGCGAAAGTATTCACCCCTTGGTATTTTTCCTATTTTGTTGCCTTACAACCTGGAATATACTTTTTTTGGGGGGGGTTGTATTATTTGATTTACAGAACATTCCTACCACTTTGAAGATGCAAAATATTTTTTATTGTGAAACAAACAAGAAATAAGACAAAAAAACAGAAAACTTGAGCGTGCATAACTATTCACCTCACCAAAGTCAATACTTTGTAGAGCCACCTTTTGCAGCAATTACAGCTGCAAGTCTAATGGGTATGTCTCTACAAGCTTGGCACCTCTACCCACTGGGATTTTTGCCCATTCTTCAAGGCAAAACTGCTCCAGCTCTTTCAAGTTGGATGGGTTTCGCTGGTGTACAGCAATCTTTAAGTCATACCACAGATTCTCAATTGGATTGAGGTCTGGGCTTTGACTAGGCCATTCCAAGACATTTAAATGTTTTCCCTTAAACCACTCGAGTGTTGCTTTAGCAGTATGCTTAGGTTCATTGTCCTGCTGGAAGGTGAACCTCCGTCCCAGTCTCAAATCTCTGGATGACTGAAACAGGTTTCCCTCAAGAATTTCCCTGTATTTAGCGCGTTCCCCATCATTCCTTTAATTCTGACCAGTTTCCCAGTCCCTGCCAAAGAAAAACATCCCCCACAGCATGATGCTGCTACCACCATGCTTCACTGTGGGGATGATGTTCTCGGGGTGATGAGAGGTGTTGGGTTTGAGCCATACATAGCGTTTTCCTTGATGGCCAAAAAGCTCAATTTTAGTCTCATCTGACCAGAGTACCTTTTTCCATATGTTTGGGGAGTCTCCCACATGCCTTTTGGTGAACACCAAACGTGTTTGCTTATTTTTTCTTTAAGCAAAGGCTTTTTTTCTGGCCGCTCTTCAGTAAAGCCCAGCTCTGTGGAGTGTACGGCTTAAAGTGGTCCTATGGACAGATGCTCCAATCTCCGCTGTGGAGCTTTGCAGCTCCTTCAGGGTTATCTTTGGTCTCTTTGTTGCCTCTCTGATTTAATGCCCTCCTTGCCGTGAGATTTGGTCCGTGAGTTTTAGTGGGCGGCTCTCTCTTGGCAGGTTTGTTGTGGTGTCATATTCTTTCAATTTTTTAATAATGGATTTAATGGTGCTCTGTGGGATGTTCACAGTTTCTGATATTTTTTTATTACCTAACCCCGATCTGTACTTCTCCACAACTTTGTCCCTGACCTGTTTGGAGAGCTCCTTGGTCTTCATAGTGCCGCTTGCTTGGTGGTGCTCCTTGCTTAGTGGTGTTGCAGACTCTTTGGCCTTTCAGAACAGGTGTATGTATATATACTGAGATCATGTGACACTTAGATTGCACACGGGTGGACTTTATTTAACTAATTATGTGACTTCTGAAGGTAATTGGTTGCACCAGATCTTATTTAGAGGCTTCATAAGTATTTTTTTTAAATTTCACTTCAACAATTTTGACTGTTTTGTGTATGTTCATTACATGACATCCAAATAAAAATCTATTTAAATTACAGGTTGTAATGCAACAACATAGGAAAAACACCAAGGGGATGAATACTTTTGCAAGGCACTGTAACGCTTGTTTCCATATTTTAACAGTGTACAGCTGTATACTCACTGATAACGTCCCCAATGTGCCTTGATCCACTCTTCTCTAGCTCTGCCAGAACGTTGGCCTCAAATGCCAATGATGCAATACGGAAGAAAAACTCCCTCACATTTTCCCCTACAACAAAACAGGAGGAGAAAAACATGAAGACACATTTGTTCCTCAGATGTTTAAACAATTAGTTTATGATAATTGATAATACCGCCTTACAAACAAGTAGGCTGCATCCTATCATATTGCTACCAATCTCAACATTGATTTGATGTATTAGCCCACCCACCAGTCAATGATGACAAGGCCCAATATTCTGCTTTGATTTCCTCAGCCAGTTCGATGGCATCCTGTTCAATCTGAGAGTACTGAGCAGGAGACTGAGGAAATAGCATAGAGAAGAGGAAAATACAAACCCAATAGAAAAAAAAACATACCGTATTCCATGCATTTTATACAGAAGCTTTTTCAATATCTTAGTATCCAGTATATAGTCTGAACTTTGACTTCTGGAAAAATGCATTCCTGTGGTACGGTGTTTAATAAGACATGGATACTTGATGCCGTTGGCCTTTATCCAAATAATCCATATTTGACCTTCCCTAAAGCAACAACATACCACTGGAACAGAGGTGAATACTGGAACAGTGGTTAAGAAGTGGCTAAGTTGTATCCTCATCATGAAGTATGATCTTGAAATGGAGAGACTAAAACGGATCAATTGTGCCTCTGAAGAATGTATATCAAAAGAGTAAACACATACACTTAGGTCTTTCTTTGTGCCCACCAGGAAAAGCTGGACATTGGTAGGATCATTCTCCTTCAAGGCATCTTCAAGCCACTGCCTGTGAATAAACACAGTGACATTCAAATATGTTAAATAGAGTTTACAGAGCACACGTGCAGCTGAAATGCACATCCATAGTCATGTCAGGTGATTCTAATGTATTTTACCTTGCATGGCCCAAAGATGCCACATCATTTACATCGAACACAATAACAATAGCTGGAAAACAAAATTAACTTCATTAGTAAACTCAAACATCATCACATCTGTCCCTAAGAACATGGCAACATGTTATAGGTCATAATGAATGATATGGAAACATAAAAACAGTTCAAAAGAGAAACCCCCCTTACTCTGAGCTCCCCTGTAGTATGTGGAAGCAATACACTTGAACCTCTCCTGCCCCGCAGTGTCCCACCTGTAGAGGAGAAAGATATTGGTGAGTGAAGGGACACAGGTTATTAATACTGGGGATTAATACTGTAGAACACACCAGTAGAAAGATACTCACAACTGTAAGCTGAAAGGCACCCCCAACACTTCAAACCGCTCCATCTCAAAGTCAACGCCAATAGTCGCCTTGTAGTTCTTGTCAAATGCATCCTTGCAAAACCTAATGATAAAAGCGTGAAATATTAGGAAAATTGACTGACAATCTGTACTTACAAACAACCTAGAAAAAATACAACCTACGGTATTCAAGTTTGCTGTACGCTGTGCATTCCATCTGGTTATTGATTCACCAAAACTGCCCAGTTGACTCATACTGCAATCAAGTACTACGCATCAGCAGTATCCAAGCTTTGCTTACCTATTAATCAGACATGTTTTTCCCACAGCCAGGTCACCAACCACTATGACCTTAGCAATTCTAAACCTACTGGAGGAGAAGGAGACACAGACAGAGAGACAATCAAAGATCCCAATGAGACACAACATACCACCCTCATAATGTCATAAGCATTATATAAAATATATTATATAAACCTGTCTATCTTGAACATGAAAAGGTTTTGTGGCCTACCCACCCTACTGTGCCAGTGCGTTGCTCCTGGCAGGCAGTCTTCACTTTGGAGTTGAACTCATCTTTAGTGTGCACAGCAGCCTTCTTACTGTAAAACTAGATTAGAACATAATGAAAACAGCTTTATGAGATTGGTGGCTTGGTAACACTTTACTTGACACCCAGTGTCATAGCACATTATGACACGACCATAACCATGTCATAATGTGTCATAACAGCTGACATAACTTGTCATAACATAGTCATAACACTGTCATGACCCATATATTTACACCTGTTGTGACATATGTTGCATTATTTTATGGCTGGTTATGACACCTACATAAGAGTGTCAAAACTCACATTTATTTAAATTCGTTTTTGCCATGCCAAGACATTTCCTTTCGTTTGAAAGGTTGTTTCTTAAATCCTTTGTTTTGTTGATGTTGTAATGAATTCTCGTGTCAAGTAAAGTGTTACCGGTGGCTTTGCAAGCTTGAACACATTCAAATTATTGTTTTGACTGCTAGCATGTAAGATGCTTACCTGAGGAAGCTGGGCAATGATGCGGTCCCTTCGAACAGGAGGCAGCACACTCATGGATGGCACTCGGACAGACATTAGGCCAAGATAACAGTGATCAGAGAGACCTAGAGGGTAAAAAACAAATAAGGAAAGAGAGATTTAGGTTTTATTAACATGAAAATTACGAGCAAGAGTAGCCTATGCCACGTGGTATGACAAGCCACTACATGATTAGCCTATGAGTCAGCAGCCAGTAACTCCTACATTCTGGAGATGATCCACTAATCTCTATTTTAATCCTATTGTTCTGTGCACAAAGACAAATATTTACTGGAATCTGTTTACAACAATATAGCTAATTCATATTGAACCGAGAATAGATTGTAAAAAATAGTCTTGCTGCTTTTTTATAATTGTAATCATGCTCTTCAAGAACCAAAACACGGGGACACATTGAAACATGACCTCCCAAGATGGTTAAACAAAACCGAAGTTTTGTCTACAAAGGCAAAATAAAAAAGGTGCTAACTGGAACAGAGTCCAAACTGGGATGTCACTGGACTTACATACCTTGTAACGGGACGGGATGGAGTTCTTTCGTCACGGAGCAGTAACCGTCTTTCAGTCAATAAAAACAATGCTTTGACTTTTAGTTTGGTTTCTAGATTTGAGGATTTCACATAAATTAACCCTAATCTTTCTAAAACACTCACCGTATTTGCTTACACTAAATAGACTCGATCTACGGAAGTGAGCGGGGAAAAACGTAGTCTGCAAATTATTTTGTTTTTTAGGCGGACCACTGACTCTGACTCACCTCCAGGTTCTCGTTGGAATTTGGGAAGTATGTTCAGCACGGGTCGAGTCCCCCTGGCGGCAGATATCATTGGACACAGTGTAGCACAAACATGCATTTTTTTGCAACATTGTTTATTGTACAGAATCATGTAGGCTACAATCCAACATTATAGTCATTGGCACCATACTCCGATGATAGAACGCTGGGTTTTCTGACCTTTGATATTTACTGTAGACCTACGTTGCTTTGCCACTTTTTCTATATTCTATGCTCATCGACACTTCCTGTCTCGTGGATACAGGGAGGTGACGGGTGTCTTACCAGTAGTAGCCAATGGAAAATTACAATTAGGCAGGGATTTAACTCCAAATCTTGCAAAATGCAGTACATTTAGTTTTGAAGCTTCATTATTGGAGGTGGAATATTCGTCTTGCATTTGCACCAGCATTCATAAACTATTTAGTTCAGCCTTTCTTAAAGTGGGTCGCGACGAGTGAGAGTAAATGTATAATTATTTCATTAATTACTGGAATTGATTTAGCCAAGTGCATCTGCGCTCTCTGCTTACGCAGTGGTCTTTGATCACTTTGGCAGATGCGCGAGTGTGCTTCGCGGTTTACCGGATCTTTTTTCTGCCGTTTTCTTGAAGATCACTCCGCGACACACACGATGCAGCGCTGTTGTTCAGCAGCAGATGATGCGCTGTCTGCCATCGACTTATCATTCCCACTCGCCATCACTATCCGCTGTCATCAAATGGACTCATGCTAGCTACAAGTTCTGACTTACTGAGCTCAATTGTCATGAAACGCATATACAGCGATTAATTTCTCTCTCTTTCATACAAACGTATAACGAAGAGCGCCCACAATGTGTTGTGTGTGGAAGGGCTAAGGAATGAGTCTCTTAACGAACAAATTAATAAAACGACACGTCTTGACCATACATCCACAGCATGATGGTAAACTCTGGGAGTTATTTCAAAACGGCATAATGCTTCAGGAAACAGTGCTTCGACAGTTGAAAAGTAAGTTAGCTAGTAAGCCATTGCTGTCATTTTATAACAGGTGATGGATGATAAGCAGAAATAAGGGAGTACTAACTAACTCTCATAGTAGTAGATGTGAGTTTCTCTTTCAAACAATCCGCTGGCCTTGTACACAGCTAATAGCCAACATTCGCCAAAGCAAGCTAGCTACTGATAGTGTAACCCTAGTAACGGTACAGATGAAGATGAAAAATGATAAGGCCAGTACATCTTACTGTATAAATTATTGTTGAAAACTACTCTAGGTTGGAACTGTTGCTGTTAAAATACAATAATAATTGTTATTCTTAACTGGAATTAACTGATTGAAGCAAAATGCAAACACACAGTTCTGGGTTGCTCATCTACAGCGGGAAGCAGTCTCCTGCCTGACTGAGAAAGCAGTATATATATATATATATATATGTTCTGGGCCAGTTTGGCACCACATATAGTTGAAGTCGGAAGTTTACATACACTTAGCTTGGTCGCAAATGGGTCTTCCAAATGGACAATGACCCCAAGCATACATCCAAAGTTGTGGAAAAATGGCTTAAGGACAACAGAGTCAAGGTATTTGTGGTGGCCATCTCAAAGCCCTGACCTCAATCCCATAGAAAATGTGTGGGCGGAACTGAAAAAGCATGTGCGAGCAAGGAGGCCTACAAACCTGACTCAGTTACACCAGCTCTTGTCAGGAGGAATGGGCCAAACTTCACCCAACTTATTGTGGGAAGCTTGTGGAAGGCGACCCGAAACGTTTGAAAAATTTAACAATTTAAAGGCAATGCTACCAAATACTAATTGAGTGTATGTAAACTTCTGGGAATGTGATGAAAAAAATAAAAGCTGAAATAAATCATTCTCTCTAATATTATTCTGACATTTCACATTCTTAAAATAAAGTGGTGATCCTAATTGACCTAAGACAGGGCATTTTTACTAGGATTAAATGTCAGGAATTGTGAAAAACGGAGTTTAAATGTATTTGGTTAAGGTGTATGTAAACTTCCGACTACAACTGTACATGTGCGAGTCAGGGTTCTCTTAAAAAACAAGTACAGAAACAGTTTCAAGGCTGAGCATAACCTCAATGTTGCACTGTCAAAAACAGAGCCCAGAATAGACATGCTCTCATTAGGACTGTGTGTGTGTTTTCTGGTCTACATCTGTGTGATGTGATCAATCAGTTTATTCCAGTTCAGAATAAAAAATATGTATTGTATTTTAACAGAAACAGTTCCAACCTAGACTTTCTTTCAACAATAATTTATACAGGCCTGAACATTTTTCGTCTGTACTGTTACTTAGGGTTGCACTATCAAAAACTGAGCCTGTGTGTGTGTGTGTTCTGTTTTTCATCTGTGTGATGTGATCAATCCATTTATTCCAGTTCAGAATGAAAATGATTTATTGTATTTTAACAGCAACAATTCCAACCTAGACAGATATGTAAGAGTGTTTTTATGGAGGAAAATAAACATTTATAGATATTTATATGGATATTTAATTTCATTGTTGTTTGTTTTTGACTATATTGCATTTGTTTTTGGCATACGGGCAATGAAATGTAGCGCTATTTATGTATAGTTGCATATTTTCTTTAACTTGGGTCCCAGGAAAACACAGAATTTCTCATTTGGGTCCCAGGCTGAGAAAGTTTTAGAACCCCTGCTTTAGTTCATACAAAACAGCTCTAGAGGGCAGCATAGATCCATGAAATATTTTATCTTTATGAATGGGACTATAATTCAAAACAGTTTGGCAACGTATTCCTTCCTTAACAAATTGTTTAACAGATCATGAAGTTGCATTCAACAAAGAAATGGCTTTTACAAAGTTTTAATAAGGCACATAAAATAAACAATTAAAAATAGAGATGTCATCTTCGAGTCACTCAATTGCTTTATAATGTATTATATCTTAAGCTATATTAGACTTTTTACAGTAAGTAACCATAAGGCATGTTCTGTAAATGTTCACGGCCTACCATTACATTTCGATATCTGTTTGGTTGTATTCTGCAATGTTTTTATTTTTTTAACTATTTGGCAAAAGCCCATATAGCTCTTCAAAAAATGTTTTTAAATTGTATTTATTTAACCGTTATTTAACTAGGCGAGTCAGTTAAGAACAAATTCTTATTTACAAAGACGGCCTACCCTGGCCAAACCCTAGCCCGGACGAAGCTGGGCCAAATGTGCGCCACCCTATGGGACTCCCAATCACGCCCAGCTGTGATACAGCCTGGAATCGAACCAGGGTCTGTAGTGACACCTCTAGCACTGAGATGCAGTTCCTTAGACCGCTGCGCCATAAGCCCCAAAAAAACAAAACAATGCACTGACCATGTATTGTACACAGTTGTTCTACATATATTTCTGTCCACATCATTCAGTCCAGCCAGCCCAGAGTCACATTTATAGTGTTTGGGAGTAGGGAACTAACTATACTGAACAAAAATATAAATGCAAGATGCAACAATTTCAAAGATTTTACTGAGTTACAGTTCATATAAAGAAATCAGTCAATTGAAATAAATAAATTACAGATACCTTCAAAATTCAGAAGGCACTCGCACATTTGAGTTATATTTGTTGCAGGTGCATGGTAACAATTGAATAACATGAGAGAAAAAATAAGAAACCTGCACACTGCTCTTGCTAGTATCACTGCTCTTTATTAAGCCTTACGGATCAGCTTCATCAGAACTTTTGTGAGTGTTTTTAATTTGCACCCTTATGTAGACATTGCTCCACCCACATCCGTTCAATGCATACCTTAAAAAAAGGCATGTCAATGGTACTCTGGATCTCGTCACAGTATTTCTGTGCATTCAAATTGCAATCGATAAAATGTAATTGTGTTCGTTGTCTGTAGCTTATGCCTGCACATACCAAAACCCCACCGGCACCTTGGGGCACTCTGTTCACCATATTGACATTAGCAAACCGCTCGCCCACATGGACATACTGCCAAATTCTCTAAAACAAAGTTGGAGTTGGCTTATGGTAGAGAAATGCACATTATATTCTCTGGCAACAGCCCTGGTGGACATTCCTGCAGTCAGCATGCCAATTGCACGCTCCCTGAAAACTTGAGAAATCTGTGGCATTGTTTTTTGTGACAAAACTGCACATTTTAGAGTGGCCTTTTATTGTACCCAGCACAAGGTGCACCTGTGTAATGATCATGCTGTTTAATCAGCTTCTTGATAGGCCACACCTGACAGCTGGATGTATTATCTTGACAAAGGAGAAATGCTTGTTAACAGGGATGTAATCAAATTTGTGCACAAAATGAGAGAAATAAGATTTTTGTTTATATGGAACATTTCTGGGATCTTTTATTTAAGCTCATGAAACATGGGAGCAACACATGTTGCGTTTACATTTTTGTTTAGTGTACATGTAGTTCAACTTGTAATTTAACTACATTTTGCAGCAGCTTGGTGGTAGCTGAACTAAATTCAAATCTATGTAGTGTTTTCAGTAGTTAAATTACGAGTTGAACTAAATTCCAATCTATGTAGTGTTTTCAGTAGTTAAATTACGAGTTGACCTAAATTCAAATCTATGTAGTGTTTTCAGTAGTTTATAACTTTTTTGCCATGTAGCGGTGCAGCTACAGTTGAAGTCGGAAGTTTACATACACTTAGGTTGGAGTCATTAAAACTCGTTTTTCAACCACTCCACAAATTTCTTGTTAACAAACTATAGTTTTGGCAAGTCAGTTAGGACATCTACTTTGTGCATGACACAAGTAATTTTTCAACAATTGTTTACAGACAGATTATTTCACTGTATCACAATTCCAGTGGGTCAGAAGTTTACATACACTAAGTTGACTGTGCCTTTAAACAGCTTGGAAAATTCCAGAAAATGATGTCATGGCTTTAGAAGCTTCTGATAGGCTAATTTACATAATTTGAGTCAATTGGAGGTGTACCTGTGGATGTATTTCAATGCCTATCTTCAAACTCAGTGCCTCTTTGCTTGACATCATGGGAAAATCAAAAGAAATCAACCAAGACCTCAGAAAAAAATTGTAGACCTCCACAAGTCTGGTTCATCCTTGGGAGCAATTTCCAAACGCATTAAGGTACCACGTTCATTTGTACAAACAATAGTACGCAAGTATAAACACCATGGGACCACGCAGCCTTCATACCGATCAGGAAGGAGACGCATTCTGTCTCCTAGAGATTAACGTACTTGGGTGAGAAAAGTGCAAATCAATCCCAGAACAACAGCAAAGGACCTTGTGAAGATGCTGGAGGAAACAGGTACAAAAGTATCTATATCCACAGTAAAACGAGTCCTATATCGACATAACCTGAAAGGCCGCTCAGCAAGGAAGAAGCCACTGCTCCAAAACCGCCATACAAAAGCCAGATTACGGTTTGCAACTGCACATGGGGACAAAGATCGTACTTTTTGGAGAAATGTCTGATGAACCAAAAATAGAACTGTTTGGCCATAATGACCATCGTTTGTGTTTGGAGAGAAAAAGGGGGAGGCTTGCAAGCCGAAGAACACCATCCCAACCGTGAAGCACGGGGGTGGCAGCATCATGTTGTGGGGTGCTTTGCTGCAGGAGGGACTGGTGCACTTCACAAAATAGATGGCATCATGAGAAAGGACAAAGATGTGGATATATTGAAGCAACATCTCAGACATCAGTCACTAAGTTAAAGCTTGGTCGCAAATGGGTATTCCAACTGGACAATGACCCCAAGAATACTTCCAAAGTTGTGGAAAAATGCCTTAAGGACAACAAAGTCAAGGTTTTGGAGTGGCCATCACAAAGCCCTGACCTCAATCCTATAGACAATTTGTGGGCAGAACTGAAAAAGCGTGTGCGAGTAAGGAGGCCTACAAACCTGACTCAGTTACACCAGCTCTGTCAGGAGGAATGGGTCAACAATTCACCAAACTTATTGTGGGAAGCTTGTGGAAGGCTACCCGAAACGTTTGACCCAAATTAAACAATTTAAAGGCAATGCTACCAAATACTAATTGAGTGTATGTAAACTTCTGACCCACTGGGGATGTGATGAAAGAAATAAAAGCTGAAATAAATCATTCTCTCTAATATTATTCTGACATTTCACATTCTTAAAATCAAGTGGTGATCCTAACTGACGTAAGACAGGGCATTTTTACTCGGATTAAATGTCAGGAATTGTGAAAAACTGAGTTTAAATGTATTTGGCTAAGGTGTATGTAAACTTCCGACTTCAACTGTAACTACTGGAACTACACACTACTTTTATTTGCAAAAATATAAGATTGTCTACTTCACCAATCATTTCCTTTCTTTTTCAGCATCAGACCTGCCTCGTTCACACTGGAAACATTGTTGCGTTTAATATGTTAAATTACACTTTATGTTACCATATGACCCCAAAGTGATCATCTGTTCTTGCAATTTGTAGAGTCTATGACATTTCAAATTTACATAACTTCATCTAAACTACTTCATGAAAAATGTACTACTTTTTCAAAGTAACGTTAGTTACAGAAACTATATTTTTCTTAAGGGTAGCTTTAGTCCACCTTAACTTCTTCTAATGTGAAGTAATTGGTATCTTCCCCAACACTGCATCTATAAACATACTGAACGGGCTATCTAGGGAAGGTTGTTGAGAAGGAACTGTGGTATAGCCACTACTATGACTTACCAAAACCCATTGCTAACCCATCCTCTGGAGCTGTCCGTTTTAGTTTGGCTCACTTTGATAAATCATTTAAAAGAGAAATATAAGTGATTCTTGGAACCTCAAGAAAATGTAGACCTGGCCATACATTCAGCTACTTTCAATGGGATACATGCATTTCACTATGTTAGATTTATGGAATGAATGGTCGCTGTTGTAAGAATGCTGGTCACCCACATATTGGTGTTGACCTGTTGAGACCCAGCAGGGAAGAATGAAAGTAAAATGATGTTGTCTGACAGTTTGTTACAATGTCAAAAATATTGATTGTACTATAGTTATGAATAGTATATACTGTATATATAACAAAATCCTATTAGTGGAAATTTCAATAAAACTATGTTGCTAAGCTACAGCTGACCGAGTTTGTGGGGTGGGATGTACAACACC
Source organism: Salvelinus sp. IW2-2015 (assembly GCF_002910315.2). Taxonomy (NCBI): domain Eukaryota; kingdom Metazoa; phylum Chordata; class Actinopteri; order Salmoniformes; family Salmonidae; genus Salvelinus; species Salvelinus sp. IW2-2015. Next base: position 127,634 of record NW_019957542.1, on the reverse strand, counting down.
AAGGTGATGCCTGATATATCTTTGGCAGTTTGTTTCTCTACTGTATATATTCACAAAATTATGTTAGCATTTATAAGTATTTTTTCTGTTAAAGAGCATTCCACATGAATCACATACATTCCTATATTTTAAATAAATGTATTAGCTATGATCAGAAGCAAAAGTGGCACAGTATCCTGGAGGTAAGTTAGTAGGATTCTCCCAGCCAGTGTGAATGGACCAGTCTCTAACTCTATGCTGCCCTGTTTGGGTGTCTGTGAGGGATCTACAGCCACAGTGGGCATAATCATCAGTAGAGAAACATAGGGAATGTACCACTGTCCCCATCCTTTCCTGGCTGCCTCTCACTACAACACGAGCTGTTGAGAAACAGAGCTCTGTTATGGTTGTTGTTGTGAAGACACAACTTGACAATGCATCCAGATAAGACGGCTTGATGAGGAATGATATCAGTAACCGAACAAAACAAAAAACAAACACAACCGCCAGTTTACAGCCATGTCGCTCTCGGTGTCATTCAGTGAAGAACTTTTTGACGTTGTGTGTGCCATTTAGCGCCATGCTAGGCCTGCTCCGGGGGAAGAAGTCGGCACGGAGAAGACGATAAAAGTAGATCAGGATCATGGTGTTCATGAGGGTCATGGTAACCAGGAAGTAGCCTCCTTTGTCCATCCAGGAGTAGTTCTGGACGATGTAATACGTGAGGTAGAACTGTGCGCTGAGGCGGAAGACGACATATGTGAAGACGTTGAGGAACTTGTTGATTTGGTACAGAGGGGACGACTGCTGTGATGCTAGCTTCAGCATTAGCCTCAAATGCAGGGTGACACTGTTAACCTCCACAAAGAGAGCCACCACAGCACCTGCCACGTAGAGGTGCGAGTACAGAGAATACAGGAAGCACCAGAGCACCTGAGGAAGGGAAGGACAGAGAGAAAGGGGTTAATATATACCAATGACACTCTGCCACCTTACAGCAGTAAGGCTATTGGGATACCGTAATCTTTGCAATAGTAAAACTGGAGAAAAAACTATTTATATTGAATTTATTGAATATACTGTATGATTAATGGATCCCCAAAAAACACTATCAACTATCACGATCAACTAGTGGTCTTTAGATGTTCCAGTATGTGCCATGTTAGAGAAGTTGGGACATACATGCCCACTGACTGATCAGAGACACAGGGAAGCGCAGCTCAGTGTGTGCCTCTGATCAGTGGCAAGATGCACTGTGTTCAACACAACACAGATCCCCCCACACAATGGTGGGTGTTGCTCCCCTGCAGTCAGTGGACAGGCACACAGGAGCATTCATTTAGAATAGGCCCTCGCTGTGGCACCTTTAAAATTCCACTACTGACACATTAAAATCCCCCAAGGAGGATTGCGATATCTCTTAGCAGCATACAATATTAAAATTCCTTCACAGCTCACATTATTTCACTTCCATAGATGTGAATTGAAACAAAGTGTGAGTGCAGCGATCAGTCTGGTTTCACAAGGCCATAAAACAACATTTAAATACTGTGTATCTAACCTTCAGACACAATCTACCAGTAGCTGCTATAACCACTTACCTATGGTCTCTTTTTTTATTATCTTACCAGGTAGTGGGTACAAACTGAAACAATAAAAAGTCAATTATCTTACCAGGACATGATGAATTAAGAACTCCCAGGATCCTCTTGCGTGTCCAGTTAGGATGATGTCACCTGCATCCTGAACAAAGTATCCTGTCAAAGGAAAGTAAAAATCAATGCCTCGGTCTCTCTAGGCCTTTTGGAGTGCCCTAAATCAAATTTTATTCATCACATAAACAGGTGTAGACTAACAGTGAAATGCTTCATTATGGGCCCTTCCAAAGAATTCTGAGAAAGAAAATGGAGAAACAATAGAAAAGTAAAACGTGTAATAATAAATACACAATGAGTAACGATAACTTGGTTATATACTGTACATGGAGTATCAGTACCAAGTCAATGTGCAGATATATTAGATAGCTTTTAGATACAGTATCTAATCTTAGGCCACGTTCCAATGTGCATACCAGCATACCCCTTTGAATGCATGCCCAATACATTGCTTCATTTAAATTCTATGCAGTGTGGATATTGGAACAGAGCCTGAGATTCTATTTCTATGGATTACTTATCATGGTCCAAACAACAGATGAAGGCCATCTAAATGGTTGATAACAGTGGTACCAGAAAGACATGGTCAGGACTTCCCTGTCCTATGTACATCAGTGTAGAGAAATATATTGGACTGTACTGGCATAGTCCATCCTAGTTATCATATGTATTACACTTGATAGGCAAACACAGAGAAACCGCTTTACACTGGATTTCAAAATGAGTGTTGTGTTAACCTCTATATAAGCCAAACTGTCTCAATGGAACGGAAGGTTTGTGGTTGTCAGGCTGGCTCTCCTTAGACCTGCATGCATGCGAGACACATGGAATAATAACACCCAACACTAGTCACATCTTGTCATCACATCTTTCAGCAGCGCTCTTGACTGCTGGGTCTTTAGGGGATTAGTTTTGGTGCCCATAGCGATCTGAGGGTGTGGCCCATCCCCTATTTGAGCCCGGTGAGATGGGCGGATCTGCATTGTTCATTCTCTCAACCTGGTTGCCACTGAAATGTGGGAGAGTATCTAGTTTCCCAGGATATACCAGCTTTTACTAGGAAAAAGGGATGGAGGGGGATAGTATAGTGTGTTCTGTGTGAGCACGTGCTCCGAATTCATTCCATGCCTTTTAACTTGTTTTTTTTATTTGATCAAGCCAGACTGAAGCCTTTATAACAATGTTCAACATTGGAGTGATAGTCTCAAAATAGCATGTTTACAGATTCCCCACGATGAACCCTACTCTCCCATACCAGTGGTGGTCAATGTTCATAGTTCAATAAAAGGTAAACTGGGAATGAATGAACTATTTCACACAGCTCTTTTAGCAGCCATCTTTAAAGGGGTAGTCACTGACCTGATGAGATGCAGATGAGCATGTAGGCCGGTGCCGTGTAGAAGGAGTGAATGTTGGTTGCCATCTCAGGCCAGATGATCACACTGGAGAGGACAGGGATACATGGTTATAGACAGTTAGGTCTGAGTTCTTCTCATTCAGACACACATGGCTCGCTTGTCCAAGCAGCTTGTTGAATGTAGCTGCTTTCACTTTCTTATGAAACAACTGTTGATACATCTATTAGTATACTATATTGTATAGCCTGCCAATGTATGTATGTGTTGTAGTCAGCTAGCTATACAAGTAGCATAGCTATATGTAAAAATATATATATACTTGTACTACAAAAACGTGTGTAACAATGAAATAACAGCTTTTACGACAGTCTAGCCAGCAGGTTTTTCCAGTTCACCTACTTGCTCTCTTTGAAATAGGCTACTTACCAAGCTCATGATTGGATCGTTTAAAAAATATATATATTTGTCTATGGCGTGACACTAAGGTAGGCTAATTGACTTGAGTGGATTCACAAGAATAGGCTATTTTTCTAATGTCAAAACAGATGTGCTTTCTAAACTGCCACAATCTGAATCTGATTAAGGCGCCATCGTTGCTGACTCAATATTTGGCTAACCTCGGACACATATTGATAGTTATTAACTACAAAGGGGAACATTTACTGCCCTAATCAGCTACTCTAAACTACAAGCATGACATTAACACCTCATCTTGCTCATCTAGACCACAGCCTGTCGTTTTCAAATGGTAACAAATTAGTCATAGTGGGAAGAATAAGCAAGGAGGTAGGCAGAGCCAAGCACCAGCTAGCGAGATCCTACTGGTGTGTTCTAGCATACATTTGCATATTTCCATTAGGGAATGCTTTCTCTGTGAAGTGCGTGTGTGCAATAATTCGCCTTTGCACTCATAAACAGCACAATTTCAAAAACCTTTGGTAAAGGGTAAAGTCTACAAAACTTAGTCCACTCTGTTCGTAACAGATTCTAGTTTTGTGAACAGAAAACTGTAGAGATCAAATGTTTCGTCAATGAGAAAATGACAATGTCGGACAAAATCCATCTCATTCCATCTTCCATATTTGGTAGTGAGTGGAAACGCCAAGCGGATGCTTCACATTTATGCATTTGGTAAAATATCTGTCTCATTGTTCCATCTGTGGTATTGCAGAGCTCAACAAGTATTTATTTCCTGAGGATGCCATTTTGTAAGCTGTACTGTGGTATTTAACTCCCCACTTGAGAATGCCTTAGTCTCCCCACCCTTCCCCTGTCTCCCCCATCTCCCCCTCTCCCCTGCCAGTGAGTGTTACTGCTCTGCACCACACACCCTTAAATAACACAACGTCATGTGGATCCACTATGAACGAACAATGGTGTCCCAGTGCAGAGAGTGACTCACCAGGTCACAGCCCAAGTCCCTGTCAGGAGGGAGTGGACCATAGAGACCGAGAGGTTCCTCCACTTCCAGGAGCGGAAGTCATCCACCGCCACCACTTTGGGCACAGGCAGGTTCTGTAGTAGTCGGTGGGCCACCCGGAACATCAGAGCGCACACCAACACAGACAGTCCAGTGTGCCGCTGCAACACAGGAAGCAAGGCCTCCATTTTCTTCTCCTACCCCTCTCTCTCTTTTTACTCTCTTCTTCCTTGTTCTTCGTCTGTTTCACGTCAGCTGCTTATCGCCACGGCTCTTCTCACACCTCCACGGTCCGTTGGTGAGTACGTGTGAGGGGAGAGTTCTCCTCAGGACAGTCACAGCTCCAGGGGTTTGAAGGGAGTCAATGTTCTAGATATGGTATTTCCCCCTTGTGCTTTCAGAACTACTCACTGAGAATAGGCGCAGCTTGTCTCACGTTACACACTTCCTAGGCTCAGAGGGAGGCTAGCTAGGGCTCCCTTAAACAGCTCATTCCAATTCCACAGATGTGTTCCCCCTCTCGTAGTGTGTTGCCACTCAACCAGTCTGTTCGTGTCTGACTGTGACTAGAGGGAAGGGGGAGTGGTGGAGAGGGAGTGGTGTGGGTGGTGGCCTACTTCCAGAAAACAAGAGAATCAAGGGAGGGGCCACTCATCTTACTTAACAAAATACAAACAAGAAGATTAAACTATATGACAGGGCTAAAAACATTATCAGGGTATATATTGTTAACTTACTATGAAACAATGTTCTTTGTTTCTCTGGAAAATGATCACCGTCACAGATCAGGCTGTATAAAATGTGAATTTATGAGGTTTGATACAAAGAAGGAATTTGTCAACTTCAATTGAATTTGTTAGCCAACGACAGCACAGATCTGAAACAAAATATTTTCTCACTAAAATGTAAATACAAATCCAGCAACTAATTTGTTTAGACTAACAGCTAACTTTGAAAAGAGTGAAACTAACACCCCCTAGATTAGTGAGAACCTGTACTGCTCCATAAACCACTGTCTTGTTCTCCCACCACTTTTTCAATAAACAGAGCATACACTCCCCACAGCTGGCCTCTCTGGCCCCAGTGGGGGAGGGGAAAAGGAAGTGAGGTGGAGGGTGTAACAGTGGAAACATCCCAGGGCATGCACACTCAAATCAAATCAAACGTTATTTGTCACATGCGCCGAATTCAACAAGTGTAGACCTTCCCGTGAAATGCTTACTTACAAGCCTTTAACCAACAGTGCAGTTCAAGAAAGAGTTAAGAAAATATTTACCAAATAAACTAAAGTTAAAGATAATAAAATGTAACAACAAAATACCAATTACGAGGCTATATACTGGGGTTACCGGTACAGAGTCAATGTGCGGGGGTACAGGTTAGTCAAGGTAATTTGTACATGTAGGTAGGGGTGAAGTGACTATGCATAGATAATAAACAACGAGTAGCAGCAGTGTACAAGACAAATGGAAGGTAAGGGGGGGGTCAATGTAAATAGTCCAGTGGCAATTTCTTTAATTGTTCAGCAGTCTTATGGCTTGGGGGTAGAAGCTGTTAATGAGCCTTTTGGTCCTAGACTTGGAATTCCGGTAACGCTTGCCATGCGGTAGCAGAGAAAACAGTCTATGACTTGGGTGACTGGAGTCTCTGACAATTTTTTGGGCTTTCCTCTGACGCCGCCAAGTATTTAGGTCCTACATGGCAGGAAGCTTGGCCCCAGTGATGTACTGGGCTGCACACACTACCCTCTATAGCGACATATGGTCAGATGCCGAGGAGTTGCCATACCAGGTGGTGATGCAACCGGTCAGGATGCTCTCAATGGTGCAGCTGTAGAACTTTTTGATCCCTCTTCACGACTGTCTTGGTGTGCTTGGACCATGATAGTTCGTTGGTGATGTGGACACCAAGGAACTTGAAATTCTCGACCCGCTCCACTACAGCCCGTCAATGTTAATGGAGGCCTGTTAGGCCCACCTTTTCCTGTAATCCATGATCAGCTCCTTTGTCTTGCTCACATTGAGGGAGAGGTTGTTGTCCTGGCACCACACTGCCAGGTCTCTGACCTCCTCCCTATAGGTGGTCTCATCATTGTCTGTGATCAGGCCTACCACTGTTGTGTCATCAGCAAACTTCATGATGGTGTTGGAGCCGTGTTTGGCCACGTAGTCGTGGGTGAACAGGGAGTACAGGAGGGGACTAAGTACATACCCCTGAGGGACCCCAGTGTTGTGGATCAGCGTGACAGACGTGTTGTTGCCTACCCTTACCACCTGGGGGTGGCCCGTCAGGAAGTCCAGGATCCAGTTGCAGAGGGTTTAGTCTCAGGGTCCTTAGCTTAGTGATGAGCTTCGTGGGCACTATGGTGTTGAACGCTGAGCTGTAGTCAATGAACAGCATTCTCACATAGGTGTTCCTTTTGTTCAGGTGGGAAAGGGCAGTGTCGTGTCTTTGGCTATGCCGGATGAAGTGATATGACATGCTATTCTATAAAATCCTTTCGCTGTAATTAATATTACCTGATTGAGCTAATCAGGTAAATGTAATTAACAAGAAAGTCGGGGCACCACGAAATTATATTTATAGAGCAGTTATCTTCCGAATAAACTCTTAAAGACTAGTAATATTTTACATCAATAGCAGTCAATATTAATCGTCACCTTATTTCAGTCTCATCTGAAAGTTGTAAATTCTTGGTTATCTTCACGAACCCTGGCTAACAAGTTGAATCAGCAATACAAAATTGGGTTTAATTATTTATTTACTAAATACCTAACTAATCACACAGAATTACATATACACAGAATTAATCATACCTTGATTACAAATTATGTCATAAAGGAAAACGTCCCTAGCGGACAGAACAGATATGACAGCTGGTTACACAAAGAAAAGGGGGTTGGGTTTGAGTGAAAGAGCGGGAAGACTGAAGAACAAAGGGAGAAGCGATGTCTCTATCGGGCCGTAGGCAGCTACTCTACCGTAAATACAGAATCTTATGCATTCTAAATTACCGGCCATTTGGAAAAGGAAAATGCAATAAATATTTACTCTGAGCTGCGCTTCAATAGGTTGGTGGTAGATGGAAGGCCGTGTTGCCCAACAGAGTCCTTTGAAGAGTGTCTCTGTTGGTGAACAAGAAACGTTGTAGTGTCGTTGTTGTGTGGTAGACGGGATACTCTGTCTGTCCTTTCCTAGCCCATGTTTACAGCGGCCGCTGCTAACTCAACGGCTAGGAGGTATCACTTCTGTAGCGAATAAGAGTTCAAAGTTCATACCATTCGCAACCAAAGCTCATGCTGAGGTTGGCTTCGTTCTGTAGTTATTATCTGAATCCTTCTGACATCGGACCGTCATCCTAATGTACCTGGAACCGGAGGTTACATTTTCTTCTAGGGCTTACAGTGGGGCAAAAAAGTATTTAGTCAGCCACCAATTGTGCAAGTTCTCCCACTTAAAAAGATGAGAGAGGCCTGTAATGTTCATCATAGGTACACTTCAACTATGACAGACAAAATGAGAAAAGAAAATCCAGAAAATCACATTGTAGGATTTTTTATGAATTTATTTGCAAATTATGGTGGAAAATAAGTATTTGGTCAATAACAAAAGTTTATCTCAATACTTTGTTATATACCGTTTGTTGGCAATGACAGAGGTGAAACGTTTTCTGTAAGTCTGACAGCGTCAGAGTCGATGTTGTCACGTTCCTGACCTATTTTTATGTTATTTTGATTATGTTTAGTTGGTCAGGGCGTGAGTTGGGGTGGGCATTGTATGTTGTGTGTGTTTTGTTTAGTCTATGGGTGTTGTATTGTGTATGGGATAGATAATTGTGAGGTTGTCTAGTTATGTCTATGGCTGCCTAGATTGGGTCTCAATCAGAGACAGCTGTCATTCATTTGTCTCTGATTGGGAGCCATATTTAAGGTAGCCATAGGCAGTAGGCTTTTGTGGGTAGTTGTCTTGTTTAACGTTTGTTGCTGTTCTGTGCACTTGCGTTATTTAGCTTCACGATCATTTGTTGTTTTTTTTGTTTGTTTGTATAGTGTTTTTGTTTCATGTTCATCTTCGGTCATTTATTAAAAGAAGATGGCTTATTTTCCTCATGCTGCGTTTTGGTCCGAATCTCTTCCACACGATCGTGACAGATGTAGTAGGATTCAATCTTAATCCTTTATTGACGCTTTGCTTGTTTGATGGTTCGTCTGAGAGCATAGCGGGATTTCTTATAAGCGTCCAGATTAGTGTCCCGCTCCTTGAAAGTGGCAGCTCTAGTCTTTAGCTCGATGCGGATGTTGCCTGTAATCCATGGCTTCTGGTTGGGACATGGCCATTGGATGAATCCCGGAACATATTCCAGTCTGTGCTAGCAAAACAGCCCTGTAGTGTAGCATCCGCATCATCTGACCACTTCCGTATCAAGCGATTCACTGGTACATCCTGCTTTAGTTTTTGCTTGTAAGCAGGAATCAGGAGGATATAAATATGGTCAGATTTGCCAAATGGAGGGCGGGGGAGAACTTTGTATGCATCTCTGTGTGTGGAGTAAAGGTGGTCTAGAGTATGTATTCCTCTGGTTGCACATGTGACATGCTGGTAGAAATGAGGTAAAACTGATTTATTTTGCCTGCATTAAAGTCCCCGGCCACTAGGAGCGCCGCTTCTGGATGAGCAAATCTTGATCCATAGAATTTGGACTAAAGTACACTTCCCCCACTGTCATCCTCCTTTCACAGAATAACCTTCACTAGGTGAAGGGGGGCCTCCTGAATGGCCAAGATTGTGTGCACAAGGTAGGCCTACTAAGAGGCCCCACCCTTAATTACAATTACACACACCTGCTTCTTACAGGGCAACAGAGGTGCATTCATAACAGATTTTATAAGGGCAAATAAAATAAAACCCATAGAATAAAAAGGAAAGTTGTACATCTTCCTAAGTCTGAGGGTGTTTTTAACCTTCCAGACATGGAATTGTATCAACTCCCCACCCAAGGCTTTTATTTGCGACATTTAGTTAAATGCACTAAAGAGGAGCAATGGGTACATATTGAAGTTGCTCATGCTCATCCCCAGAATCTTTTCAAGTGTCTATTTTCAAAGGATTAAGCTCAGAACATTAACAACTTCATAGTTAAGAACAGTAGAAATAATATGGATGAAAATTAAATGTATTCTACAAGAACCAATATCACTCCCTAAAAACACAACCCTACGGAACAATCCTTGGATAGCTTTTCAGAATCCACAGATAAATTGGTCTGCATGGAAAACTAAAGGAATAGAAACCATAAATGACTTGGTCATATGAAATACATTTATTTCCATGACAGAATTAAAAATATTTTTATTTATTTTACCTTTATTTTATTTAACTAGGACTGACCAATGTAGATATTTCAAAATACATGCAACTTAAAAAAGTTTCATATCAAGACATCAGAACAATCTGAGGGTATCGTATTTGAGTCAGATAAGGATAATCATATGATAGATCATATACACTGTATATACAAAACCTTTCAGAGAGCCTATCCAACAGACAATCTCAGAAAAAAAAAAATTGGAACCCAGACTTAAAAACAACTGATATTGGCATAAGATGGAGGGAATGTTGGAGCATGTGTAACAGTTTAACTTTAATCCGTCCCCTCGCCCCGACCCGGGCGCGAACCAGGGACCCTCTGCACACATCAACAACAGTCACCCACGAAGCGTCGTTACCCATCGCTCCACAAAAGCCGCGGCCCTTGCAGAGCAAGGGGAACCACTACTTCAAGGTCTCAGAGCAAGTGACGTCACCGATTGAAAGGCTATTAGCGCGCACCACCGCTAACTAGATAGCCATTTCACATCGGTTACACATGACTAAAGAAAGTACAGTTAACATACATGTACGCTTAATCCAGTGTAAACTAATGTATAGAATTTATTATACAAGAGACAAAACTTACAAATTCTACAGCACAACAGCAGTCATTCCTTAAGTGCCAAACTAACAATGACTCAATAATCCATGCTTTCTGGGAATGCTATGAAATCAAAAAATGAATGGGCGGATACTTTTTTCTTCGGTCATCTTGAAAAAACGAATACTTAAAATCTGGAACTCAACCAATCCTCCATCGTTAACACAATGGAAAGGTCAAATGCTTTATTATCTACATTTTGAAAGCGCATGGGGCATGAGCACGTGGGTCTGGGCGGGTGATGTTGTGGATGTTTGTGTATGTTTTGTAAAAAATATATATATATACACATACTGATCCACTCGTAAAATTGAAAACCAGTGATAAGTTGAAACCAATTTTATATTATTCAATTTAAATGGAACAGAAAATGTAAATATTGAAACTAATACTTTATAGTTCAATTAGAATGAGTGTATTAGGTCATTACATTGATAAGCGTTATACGGACCCAGGTGACAGCAAACCCACAAGTGACGCAGAGTTTGAAGGGAAGTTGTTGCATTGTGAAGAGGATGCCGCTGAACATGGATAAATTCGGATATGAACCACTTGGGGGCACTTCATGCTTATGTCTACAGCACAAATATTTTTTAAACTCACTTTTAGAGCTTTTAGGCTTAGAGGAATCCTTTTGACAGGTATAATTAATGGTTTTGTATCCTTTTTTTCTTCAAAAGGAGGGCATGTAATACAACAATGCAGTTATGTTGTTGGTCATCTTGTTTGATCAAGGTCTACTGTGTGTCTGTCTGATGAGGCAACCCCACACCTGTCCTAAGTCAACTTCATGGACGAGCGGCTGCTTTGTGATTGTTGCACAACATGTGTCCATTGGACCGGACACACTCACTAACTGCACACATTCATGCAGAAACTTTACTTTGAATGACAGGACAGATTCGATAATACTGAGCCGCGGAGCACCGGGCATAGGCCCGTCACGTTATCGGGCGAAAGTGGGGAGGGAAGCGTGCCCTTCTCCAATCGAACAGTAGGCCTAATCTTCGCCTCTCGGTAATTTTGTCAACAAGGCAAAATAAATGTTAGAATTTTATAGCAAGTTTTAATTGAGAAGTCAATGCGTTTTTATCAAAAGCAATCAACTTTGCATGGGAACAAAACAATAGTAGTTTCTACAAGTGCTTAATTACGTCACTTTTGTTTTGAGACGACTTCCCCGTGGGTTTTGAAAGGGGCATCTGGCTCACACCCGGGAGTCAGCCCAGTTTTGCGGTTCCAAATCGCATGCAAATGAACTTTCAGACAATGCATAACTAGCCTACATGGGCGCCCGGACGGGATTAATCGATCCCCCCCATACTTAATAAAGGCTCCAGTAACGTTGCGCATGTGCTGGTATTTCAAATTAGGAGGTCCATTAGTTTGAGGGGTTTACATTTTCTTTGAGATCACTATATTTACTTTCGTAGTAAACCCAAAACAGTGTACTATACGTAGCTAGCTACAATTGTAAATTCTAAGATGATCAAACTCATTTTTGGCTAGTCACAAATTCCGATAGTGCTTGCTAACAAACAAATTAACAAGCTAGTTAGCACAATGCAACATAGTAACTATCAAGCGACGAGATAAACCAATTAATTAGTCTTCTACAGTCAGTGGCGCTTACTTGGTTAAATGGGCAGGAGTTCAAGCAGCAAATTGCGGATATGCCAGATGTGATTTGTGTGCAGGAAACATGGCTCAAACCGACTGTTGCGTTTATCATACAGGGTGTTGTGGGATGTGCCGCCTTCATAAAGCAAGGATTTCCTTACAGGATGCTAGGCAAAGGTATTGAACAGGACTATGTGGGGGAGGAGGGGTGGTAGTGAACTGCTATAATCATTGATATTGGACCTGGAAGGGCTCCTGAGTGGCACAGCGGTCTAAGGCACTGCATCTCAGTGCAAGAGGCATAACTACAGTCCCTGATTCGAATCCAGGCTGAATCACATCCGGCCGTGATTGGGAGTCTTATAGGCCCAGCCTCGTCCGTGTTTGGCCGGGGTAAGCCATCATTGTAAATAAGAATTGGACTTGCCTAGTTAAATTAAAATTAAAAAAATGTGCTGGGTGGAGGGCCAGGATAGAAGTAAGGTAATGTGGTGCCCACAACATGCTCATAGTCAGAAAGGTACAGGAAGCAATTGATTAAGTAGAGTTGTGGTGATTTCATGTTCTCAAGAGAACTCAGACAGTGTTGTTTACCAGGAGGAAGGTGAGGTATGCTTGAGGTTATATGGGAGAAACTTGGAGAGGGTGGGGGCCTTCAGGTTCTTTGTGGTATATTTTGACACTAGACTGTTCTGGGCAGAACACATTGAGAGAGTGGTGTAAGAAGGTGCTAAATGTGATGTCTGATGGGAAAGGAGTGGGGGGCTGGGCGTTCCTCATTGAAGACCATGTATGTTGTATTGATCTGATCTGTAATAGACTATGGCAGTATAGCATATGGTTCTGCAGCCCAGACCTCATTGGAAAGGCTAGATGTCATACAGGGGCAAGGACTCAGAATATGTAGTGGGGTGTTTCAGACCTCCCCAGTGGCTGCACTACAGGTGGAGATGGAGGATATGCCATTGCTGATTAGGAGACATCAGCTGGCAATTAATTATTGGGTCAATCTACAGTGACATGAGGTGTCTCATCCTGCAAAAAGGATTTTACAGACATGCTGGGAACATGAGCGAGGACAGAACACAAGCTTTGGGTGGGTGGGTAATACTCAGGCGAGGGGACTGTATGGAATGGAGTTTAGTTCAACAGTAGATATTCCCGCCTCCAGTAGTTGATCTAGAAGTGTTGTAAAGACTACAGAAAGATATGGAGGGTATTGATCCATCTGATTTGTTTAATAGACACCTGGATACTGTGTATCAGGATTTTGTGGCCATTTACAAAGATGGTTCAAAAGATCTAAGGACAGGATGTACTGGGTCAGCATTCGTAGTGCAGGAATGTGAGGTGGCAGTCAGGAAACGTATTACAGATAATCTGGCTGTATATATGTGAGAATGTTATTCATTGACTACAGCTCAGCGTTCAACACCATAGTGCTCTCAAAGCTCATCAATAAGCTAAGGACCCTGAGACTGAACACCTCCCTCTGCAACTGGATCCTGGACTTCCTGACGGGCTGCCCCCAGGTGGTAAGGGTAGGTAACAACACATCCGCCACGCTGATCCTCAACACAGGGGCCCCTCGGGTGCATGCTCAGTCCCCTCCTGTACTTACTGTTCACTCATGACTGCACGGCCAGGCACGACTCCAACACCATCATTAAGTTTGCAGACAACACAACAGTGGTAGGCCTGATCACCAACAACGACGAGACAGCCTATAGGGAGGAGGTCAGAGACCTGGCCGTGTGATGCCAGGATAACAACCTCTCACTCAACATGATCAAGACAAAGGAGATGATTGTGGACTACAGGAAAAAAGACGACCGAGCATGCCCCCATTCTCATTGACGGGGCTGTAGTGGAGCAGGTTGAGAGTTTCAAGTTCCTTGGTGTCCACATCTCCAACAAACTAACATGGTCCAAGCACACCAAGAGAGTTGTGAAGAGGGCAGGACAAAACCTATTCCCACTCAGGAGAATGAAAAGATTTGGCATGGGTCCTCAGATCCTCAAAAGGTTCTACAGCTGCACCATCGAGAGCATCCTGACTGGTTGCATCACTGCCTGGTATGGCAACTGCTCGGCCTCCTCCGCAAGGTATTACAGAGGGTAGTGCGTACGGCCCAGTACACTACTGGGGGCAAGCTTACTGCCATCCAGGACCTCTATACCAGGCGGTGTTAGAGGAAGGCCCTAAAAATTGTTAAAGACTCCAGCCACCCTAGTCATAGACTGTTCTCTCTCCTACCGCACGGCAAGCGGTACCGGAGCTACAAGTTTAGGTCCAAAAGGCTTTTAAACAACTTCTACCCCCAAGCCATAAGACTCCTGAACATCTAGTCAAATGGCTACCCAGACTATTTGCATTGCACCCACCCCCCTTTACACCGCTGCTACTCTCTGTTGTTATCATCTATGCATAGTCACTTTAATAACTCTACCTACATGTACATATTACCTCAACTAACCGGTGCCCCCGCACATTGACTCTGTACCGATACCCCCCTGTATATAGTCTCGCTATTGTTATTTTACTGCTGCTCTTTAATTACTTGTTACTTTTATTTCTTATTTGTATTTTTTTTTAACTGCATTGTTGGTTAGGGGGCAATCCTCAGACACTCTAGATGGCAACCAAACGTGTTTCATCATTCTACATTATGTATTGGCAACACAACACGGCAATTAGCCCATGAAGGTCAGCCATCATTACGCACCAATGAGACGAGCGGTGTTCACTTGATTGACAGTGTCTTGGTCCAATGAGCACCTATCGTTTTGAAACATAGCTAGCTAGATAACCAATGAGCTGGGCTTTCCAGCAGTATGTGAAGGCCCTTTGTACGACAAACAACCATCATGCTAGAGCTGTGCGCAACAGTGTACATTCTGAGGTGAAAGCAAACAGAAAGCATGGTAGTTTACGTTACACAGCAGTTCCTTCTCTTTTACAAACCTTTCTCAAAACTGATAAAGTAAAACATGGCTACTAAGAGTGGAAAAGCTAAATCGAAGTCCAAGTATACAAATTTAGATGAGATTATTGCAGATATTCACCGGGAGAGTGACCCATGAATGAATGGATGAGGACTCTGAGTGAACACAGTTTTGATTCCAGCGAGGAAGAAATGTTTTTGGAAGGAAAATATACACTTTTAGATTAATAAGTAAAATATGTTTTTGCTTCTCATGCTAATGCAGTTGTTTAAATGGTTGCATATTCATTTGAGATATTTTTCTTTGATATATATATATACAGTGGGGCAAAAAAGTATTTAGTCAGCCACCAATTGTGCAAGTTCTCCCACTTAAAAAGATGAGAGAGGCCTGTAATTTTCATCATAGGTACACTTCAACTATGACAGACAAAATGAGAAAAAACAATTCCAGAAAATCACATTGTAGGATATTTAATTAATTTATTTGCAAATTATGGTGGAAAATAAGTATTTGGTCAATAACAAAAGTTTATCTCAATACTTTGTTATATACCCTTTGTTGGCAATGACAGAGGTGAAACGTTTTCTGTAAGTCTTCACAAGGTTTTCACACACTGTTGCTGGTATTTTGGCCCATTCCTCCATGCAGATCTCCTCTAGAGCAGTGATGTTTTGGGGCTGTTGCTTGGCAACACGGACTTTCAACTCCCTCCAAAGATTTTCTATGGGGTTGAGATCTGGAGACTGGCTAGGCCACTCCAGGACCTTGAAATGCTTCTTACGAAGCCACTCCTTCGTTGCCCGGGCGGTGTGTTTGGGATCATTGTCATGCTGAAGACCCAGCCACGTTTCATCTTCATGCCCTTGCTGATGGAAGGAGGTTTTCACTCAAAATCTCACGATATATGGCCACATTCATTCTTTCCTTTACACGGATCAGTCGTCCTGGTCCCTTTGCAGAAAAACAGCCCAAAGCATGATGTTCCACCCCCATGCTTCACAGTAGGTATGGTGTTCTTTGGATGCAACTCAGCATTCTTTGTCCTCCAAACACGACGAGTTGAGTTTTTACAAAGTTATATTTTGGTTTCATCTGACCATATGACATTCTCCCAATCTTCTCTGTGATCATCCAAATGCTCTCTAGCAAACTTCAGACGGGCCTGGATATGTACTGGCTAGCAGGGGGACACGTCTGGCACTGCAGGATTTGAGTCCCTGGCGGCGTAGTGTGTTACTGATGGTAGGCTTTGTTACTTTGGTCCCAGCTCTCTGCATCATTCATTAGGTCCCCCGTGTGGTGCTGGAATATTGCTCACCGTTCTTGTGATCATTTTGACCCCACGGGGTGAGATCTTGCGTGGAGCCCAGACTCGAGGGAGATTATCAGTGGTCTTGTATGTCTTCCATTTCCTAATAATTGCTCCACAGTTGATTTCTTCAAACCAAGCTGCTTCCTATTGCAGATTCAGTCTTCCCAGCCTGGTGCAGGTGTACAATTTTGTTTCTGGTGTCCTTTGACAGCTCTTGGGTCTTGGCCATAGTGGAGTTTGGAGTGTGACTGTTTGAGGTTGTGGACAGGTGTCTTTTTACTGATAACAAGTTCAAACAGGTGCCATTAATACAGGTAACGAGTGGAGGACAGAGGAGCCTCTTAAAGAAGAAGTTACAGGTCTGTGAGAGCCAGAAATCTTGCTTGTTTGTAGGTGACCAAATACTTATTTTCCACCATAATTTGCAAATAAATTCATTAAAAATCTTCATTAAAAATCACAATGTGATTTTCTGGATTTTGTTTTCTCATTTTGTCTGTCATAGTTGAAGTGTACCTATGATGAAAATTACAGGCCTCTCTCATCTTTTTAAGTGGGAGAATTTGCACAATTGGTGGCTGACTAAATACTTTTTTGCCCCACTGTATATGCCTGAGGCATACAATGTATTAGCATAGCCTATGTGTATGTTATGTTGGCTGTGGATGTGGTTTTTTAGTGTCTTAATGCCTATTGGTCCACATATTTCATTATAGTGATTGTGTTCCCCATACTCGGGCTCCCGAGTGGCGCAGCGGTCTAAGGCACTGCATCTCAGTGCTAGAGGTGTCACTACTGCTGTATCACAACCAGCTGTGATTTGGAGTCCCATAGGGCAGTGCACAATTGGCCCAGCGTCGTTAGGGTTTGGCTGGGCTAGGCCGTCATTGTAAATTTGTTCTTAACTGAATTTGTTCTTAAAACAAAAAAAATGCAGGTCTTAGTAATAAAGGTGCCTTTTCAAGTGTGAGCAGCCGTGTAACCTGATGCTTGAGTTTCCTGCTTCAGCACACTCCCTTTGTCATCAGCCTTCACACAGTGAGAACTGCAGTATTGCTCAGGGCAGATCTCACACTGATAGTATCACCGAAACCTACCGGTGCAGTCTGTCTGTCGGCGCATTTCCATACAGGATTTACCCTGTTATCGTTACTCATTGTGTACTTCTATTATATCTCCATTTTCTTTCTCTCTGCATTTTTGGGAAGGGGCTGTAAATAAGCATTTCACTGTCAGTCACTGTTGTTTACGAAGAATGTGATGAATAACATTTTATATATTTTTTTTATTTAACCCCAGTGTTTTATGTTTAAAGTTAATGTCACATGCACATGTAGAGTGAAATGCCTTTCTTGCATGCTATTTTACAGCAATGCAGTAATCAATAAGAGTAGTGCTATGAAGTAAAGTAGAACATAAACATACAAGAAATATAATTAATAACACAAGAAACCCAAAATGCTCACACTTTTCCTTTTCCATCTACGCAGGCCAGCACTCGTGTCTCACTGGGCCAGGGCTCCGGCAGACCTGCTCTGACTTGAAGCCAAAGCCAGGCCACTGGTACTTTTCAGCTTTCATTTATTTAACAGGGGCTCCTAAGTGGTGCAGCGTTCTAAGGCACTGCATCTCAGTTCTAGAGGTGTCATTACAGACCCTGGTTTGATTCTAGGCTGTATCACAACTGGCTGTGATTGGGAGTCCCATAGGGCGGTGCACAATTGGCCCAGCTTCGTCCGGGTTAGGGTTTGGCCGGGGTAGGCCGTCACTGAACATCCAAGATGGTGTAGCAGTCAGACGTCTTTGTGCAGTCTTGTCCCGTCCTATGTATAATAGTTTTCTTCATATATATTTCGTATATATTACATTTATAATATACAAATATTAAAAATCTCAACATACTCTCCTGCAACCCGCCTCACCCAATGTGGTATGGATCTGCTATTTTTTATACTTTAGTATCGGAACCCCCATCAGCAGCTAACTAGCTACTAGCTAGTAGTCAGTTAGTCACTGCTAGTGGTCATCACCGTTAACTAGGACATCAGCCAGCCTCAGCCCGGTCAATTCCTGCCAGTCTGCACAGCTTGATATCAACCCAGAGCATATTGAACTGCTTTTTCTCTACCTGATCTCCGGATTCCTACCGCAAGCTTTGAACCTTTACACCAGATCATCGCAGCTAGCTAGCTGCTATCCGAGTGGCTACTCCTGGCTAACGTCTCTGTCCCGAAGCAAGCACCAGTTAGCCTGGAGCTAGCCTTGAGCTAGGCCCATCTCCCGGCTAGACGAAAATATCCATCAGACAATTCCTGGGTTTCAATACCTCTTTTATCAATTGGCCTGGACCCTTTGCTGCCGACACGGAGCCCCGCCAATCCATCACGACTGGTCTGCCGACGTAGCCGTTCGGGGGGGTTTCAACAGGCTCTCCCGTTGTGATGTCCCCCTGAGGCCCATCTGTTAGCCTGCTAGCCCCGGCCTGCTAGCTGTCTGAATCACCATGTCTCCAGCTCGCCTAGCTACTCACTGGACCCTATGATCACTCGGCTACACATGCCTCTCCCTAATGTCAATATGCCTTGTCTATTGCTGTTTTGGTTAGTGATTGTCTTATTTCACTGTAGAGCCTCCAGCCCTGCTCAAAATTCCTTAGCTAGGCCTTTTGTTCCACCCCTCACTCATGCGGTGACCCTGGCGTAAATGGTGCCTCTAGAGACAAAACCTCTCTCATAGTCACTCAATGCCTAGGTTTACCTCCACTGTACTCACATCCTACCATACCCTTGTCTGTACATTATGCCTTGAATCTATTCTTCCACGCCCAGAAATCTGGGCAATTTTACTCTCTGTTCCGAATACACTAGACAACCAGTTCTTATAGTCTTTAGCCGTACCCTTATCCTACTCCTCCTCGGTTCCTCTGATGATGTAGAGGTTAACCCAGGCCCTGCAGCCCCCAGCATCACTCCCATTCCCCAGGTGCTCTCATTTGTTGACTTCTGTAACCGTAAAAGCCTTGGTTTCATGCATGTTAACATTAGAAGCCTCCTCCCTAAGGTTCTTTTATTCACTGCTTTAGCACACTCCGCCAACCCGGATGTCCTAGCAGTGTCTGAATCCTGGCTTAGGAAGGCCACCAAAAATCCTGAAATTTCCATCCCTAACTATAACATTTCCCGACAAGATAGAACTGCCAAAGGGGGCGGAGTTGCAATCTACTGCAGAGATAGTATGACAGAACTCTGCAGGCTATCCAGGTCTGTGCCCAAACAATTCGAGCTTCTACTTTTAAAAATCCACCTTTCCAGAAACAAGTCTCTCACTGTTGCCTCTTGCTATAGACCCCCCTCAGCCCCCAGCTGTGCCCTGGACACCATATGTGAATTGATCGCCCCCCATCTATATTCAGAGTTCGTAGTGTTAGGTGACCTAAACTGGGACACGCTTAACATCCCCGGCCATCCTCCAATCTAAGCTAGATGCCCTCAATCTCACACAAATTATCAAGGAACCTACCAGGTACAACCCTAAGTCCGTAACCATGGGCACCCTTTTAGATATCATCCTGACCAACTTGCCCTCTAAATACACCTCTGCTGTCCAACCAGGATCTCAGTGATCACTGGCTCATTGCTTGCGTAACGTAGTGGGTCCACGGTCAAACGACCGCCCCTCATCACTGTCAAACGCTCCCTAAAACACTTCAGTGAGCAGGCCTTTCTAATCGACCTGGCCCGGGTATCCTGGAAGGATATTGACCTCATCCCGTCAGTAGAGGATGCCTGGTTGCTCTTCAAAAGTGCTTTCCTCACCATCTTAAATAAGCATGCCCCATTTTTAAAATGTAGAACTAAGAACAGATATAGCCCTTGGTTCACCCCAGACTTGACTGCCATTGACGAACACAAAAACATCCAGTGGCATTCTACATTAGCATCGAAAAGCCCCCGTGATATGCAACTTTTCAGGGAAGTCAGGAACCGATATACTCAAGTCAGTCAGGAAAGCTAAGGCTAGCTTTTTCAAACAGAAATGTATTTCCTGTAGTACTAATTCCCAAAAGTTTTGGGACACTAAAGTCCATGGAGAATAAGAGCACCTCCTCCCAGCTGCCCACTGCACTGACGATAGGAAACACTGTCACCACCGATAAATCTACGATAATCGAGAATTTCAATGAGCATTTTTCTACGGCTGGCCATGCTTTCCACCTGGCTACCCCTACCCCGGCCAACATCTCAGCACCCCCTGCAGCAACTGAAGGTGCTGCCAAACATACCCTCGTAAAACTGACTATCCTACTGATCCTTGACATCGGCGATGTCATTTACAAAATAGCCTCCAACACTCTACTCAACAAATTGGATGCAGTCTATCACAGTGCCATCCGTTTTGTCACCAAAGCCCCATATACTACCCACCACTGACCTGTATGCTCTCGTTGGCTGGCCCTCACTACATATTCGCCGCCAAACCCACTGGCTCCAGGTCATCTATAAGTCTTTGCTAGGTAAAGCCCCGCCTTATCTCAGGTCACTGGTCACCATAGCAACACCCACCTGTAGAACGCGCTCCAGCAGGTATATTTCACTGGTCATCCCCAAAGCCAACACTTACTTTGGCAGCCTTTCCTTCCAGTTCTCTGCTGCCAATGACTGGAACGAATTGCAAAAATCACTGAAGCTGGAGACTTATATCTCCCTCTCTAACTTTAAGCATCAGCTGTCAGAGCAGCTTACCGACGGCTGTGTACAGGTACAGCGAATCTGTAAATAGCACTCCCAACTACCTCATTCCCATATTATTTCTTGCCCTTTTGCACACCAGTATCTCTACTTGCACATCATCATCTGCACATCTATCACTCCAGTGTTAATGCTAAATTGTAATTATTTTGCCTCTAGGGCCAATTTATTGCCTATCTCCCTACTCTTCTACATTTGCACACACTGTAGATAGATTTTTCTATTGTGTTATTGACTGTACGTTTGTTGACGTGTAACTGTTGTTTTTGTCGCACTGCTTTGCTTTATCTTGGCCAGGTCGCAGGTGTAAGTGAGAACTTGTTCTCAACTGGCCTACCTGGTTAAATAAAGGTGAAATAAAATAAATAAAAACATTGTAAGTAAGAATTTGTTCTTAACTGACTTGCCTAGTTAAATAAAGGTAAAATAAAAACTTTAACACCTCACAAAGCAGCTGTTTTGCTTATGCATAGGTTTTTGATTCTGCTCTGTACAAGTCAGCTCTAGGTATGGAAACACAATTTCCCTAGTATAACATCAGGTTGTATACACTAGTGTTACAGTCAAAAGGCAGCATGTCTGTCCATCACCCATGATAGGTCTATCATCCTCCTCCAGGGCTGGTTCTGTCATAGGATGTGACATAACACCTATTTTGCATACCATCTTATGAATCTGAATTCTTAAAAGAAGCAGATAGGTTACCTTTGTTGAAACTCGCAAAGAAAAGGACCAAAATCATGTTGGTGCTTTTCCATGTAGACTTACCCCCACACTAGTGGGTCACCAGTGTTTTATGTTAATGTCAGCTATAGTGTAAATGTGTTTCCATCAGGAGTGTGAAACTAAAGACTTGGCGAGCAGAATCAACAACCTCTGCATCACAAAGAATGTTGCTTTGTGAGGTGTTTAATTTCAGTTAGCCATTGTTCTGTAAATACCAGCTGAAAAGTACCAGTGGCCTGACTTTGGGCCCAAGTCAGAGCGTGCCCGCATAGATGGAAACAGAAAAGTCTGAGCCCTTTGGGTAAAAAACACTGGGGTAAATCCTCAGTGGAAATGCGCTGTGATTGGCTTTCTTGTAGAGGCTAATGGAAGAAATACCTCTTTGTGTCTGTCCAAAGTAGGTGTTCCAATCCCAATATCATGTGGTGCGGCTGAATGGATTCTTAGTGCCTGGTTCAGTGCTCATTTGGGCTGTATTGATTCTAGGGTGTGTCCCAAATGGCACCCTGTTCCCTATACAGTGCACTAACCCATAGGGTTCTGGTCAAAATTAGTGCAGTATTGTAGAGAAAAGCGTGTCATTTGGGACGCAACCCTAATGTCACAGAGAAAAAGTACAATGGAGATTTTGAACAGCAAATCAAGTGAAAAATCGAAGGGTTCATTTATTTCTGAGGGTCGTTAGTGCATTTTAATAGACAAACACAAATAAACCTGTTTCAGTGGAGGATGGGGAAGATTCATCCGAATGCACAGCTGGGGGAAACTAGATTACACACTGCCAGATTTACCACGGAAAACCTGTGTAGTCTGTGCCTAATATAGTGTGTGCATATTTCTCTTTATTTGATGTACAGAAAGAAGGCCTGTATTAACATCAATGAAGAAATTTAAATGATCGCATTAAAATCAATGAATGCCACATAAAAGGTATTCAGTGAACGTCAATTGATTTCCCAAATGGAGTTCCAATGAACAAAGGGTTGTTATGTTTGTACTTTAAGTCACGGGTGAGCTGATGGAAACAAACGTGACACATATTTCTCTGCCTGTTAATGAATGATGGTTTCTTTTATTGACAGACTGACAAAGAAAGGTGTTTAGGCTGTAACAATGTTGTTGACTGAAATCAACAGAAACCCATCACTCCATGAATACACACATAAGAGCTAAACCAACTCAGTAGAGCCCTCACTTCACTGCTGTGAATAGAGTCATACCACCATGAACACAGCAGATAAGAACACTGCACCTCTATCATGTAGACAATGATGTAGATAAACCACACATTGTCTGGGTCAGCAAGTCAACCTCATTATAGACCTGAACCACTAACGAGACAGGCACTGGCTGAGTTCTAAATGGCACCCTTTTCCCTACATACTCCCGAGTGGCACAGAGGTCTAAGGCACTGCATCTTAGTGCAAGAGGCTATCACTACAGTCCCTGGTTCAAATCCAGGCTGTATCACATCCGGCTGTGATTGGGAGTCCCATAGTGCGGCGCACAATTGGCCCAGCGTCGTCCAGGTTTGGCCGGGGTAGGCCGTCATTGTAATAAGAGTTTGTTCTTAACTGACTTGCCTAGTTAAATAAAGGTTAAATTAAACAAATGTAAATTGACCAGAGATATGGCCCCTGGTCAGAGGTAGTACACTATGTAGGGAAGATGTACCATTTGAGATGTAACCACCCTCTAGTTTCCACATCTAGTAAACAATCTGCAGTGGAAAGTGGATGTTAGGTAATAACATATTTTGGATGTGATTCTGACTTCCACCCATTGATTCCTGGCACTTTTTGGAGGTGTCTTAAAAGTGATGATCTCCACAGATTGGTTTACAACCAGTCAAGCAGTTTCAGTTGTTCTTATCTTCCCACTCAGGTACGTACTACGTGATTTAACGTCTGTAGTTTCGGTGTGCACCCTACACTACACCTTCAGATAGTGCATTCCTGGACATTGACATCCATCCATCCAGTGACACACAAACACTCCCAGTGATAGCACACAACTCAAAACGAAATATGTCACCCAGCAGGTCAAATATGTCACCCAGCAGGTCCAGGTAGTGTGAGAGAGTGCACATTTGAGTTCAGCAAGGTCAACAAACAGTGTAAACAGACACTGATTACAATGATTTTCACCAGTGCCAAAGTACAGTGATGTATTGTTTAGATCAGCATGTGGTGTTGGAAGATGTACCTGAGAATAAGCAGAACATTTGCTGCTTCAAATGAGGGCTGTGATGTGTAACCAGCGCATTACAGACCTGACAAGGCCTTGTCAGAGAGACTACAATATGTTTGTTTTGGCCTGCATTAGAGCAGAGACGGAAGCAGAAAAGACAGGAGCAAAGCTTGCCAGCTGCCTGCTTATCTCAGCCGAAGGGAAGGCGCTCCATAATTACATGCCGTCTAGACACTTATCTGCAGCCCTACCTAGGAGAGAGATAATATGGGAATTAACACTCACTCACTCACTCACACACACACACACAACAGTATTTATGATGACAATGTCTAATTTAGTAAAATTATATGAAGGAGCATTCAATAATAGCCTACAACAAAAATCCTTTGTGTAACCACAAATAGCCCTAGACTCGGGCTCAAGGAAAACAGAAGAAGCTTGCTTTCAGACCTGCGTGCTTTTTGTCCCTAGTTGTTCCCTATAGGAGCAGAGGAAGTGTTGCCTGGAGACGACTTTGGATGTTTTTTACAGCCTTGTCTTTTTACAGAGATGGAGAAGTATGAGAAAATCAAAGTGGTCCGAATAGGAGCTTTTAGGTAATCCAAAATAATTCACTTTGAACTTCTTGATGAAACTACACTGCTAAGGCACACTACTCTTATTCATACTTTGTGATTTTTAATTTCTCTTCCTGTCAAACTTAAATCACGGAAAGCATGTACATTGGTTCAGGCGCGCGCATCTTTAATTAAATGTCCCGCGCTCATACAATTGGAATTATGCGCTCATTGTATTTCTATCGCTGCCCTAATCAATATTGTACAATACTAGTACATGACGAGTGCAAAGCTACTGTGTTGTCTTTTTAGTCATAACTAACTGTGATGTGTTATGTTATTTGCCCATTATATAAATTGTCAAATTCTAGTTCTAATGCCCACATGCATGAATGCATTTGTATGTATGACCCCATTAGCTGCTGCCAAAGCAGCAGCTACTCTTCCTGGGGTCCAGCAAAATTAAGGCAGTTTATACAATTTTAAAAACATTACAATACATTCACAGATTTCACATTACATAGCAATTTTCAATAACATCTGCTAAACACATGTAACAAATACAATTTGATTTGATTTAGCATCAATATCAGTAGCAATAATGTACAAGAGCATACAAGCAAGTAGGCCCACTGTAAGGGGATAGCCTACACCAGAACACACTTTCCCACTCTTCCCCACGCTACTCATTATCCACCTTCCCATGTCATGTGTGACAGGATAGTGCACCTGTGTCGCCTGCGCAGTGACAGGGCCTTTGTGATCCTGAAGGAGATCCCAGTAGAGTAGATGTTCAGTGATGAACGCCTCAACGCCCAGAACGAGTGCCAGGTGCTAAAGCTGCTCAACCACCCCAACATCATAGAGTACTATGAGAACTTCCTGGAGGACAAGGCTCTGATGATCGCTATGTAATAAAAACCAGGTACTGTCAAATTAAACCCCCCCCCCCCCCCCTCCCACACACAATTGTTTGTTACATAACACATAAGTTACATAGCTCACTGTTCTCATGAAAATCTGACACCTATGCTGTAACATAGGGTGTCATATGTTTTGCTTGTCAGATGTTCCCCATGAGGTCTTATTCAGTCTCATCAGATGTCAGTCCCTGTTATAGAGCTTCAGGAGATATATGATATAGGGCACTGCATTATGTTATAAAACTCGGTGGCCTGAGAGCATGATCTATTCTACTGTAACTATTCTTTTCCTGGTTTCTTACTGTAGGTGGAGCCCTAGCCGACTACATTCAGAAGCACTGTAACTCCTTGCTGGATGAGGACATCATCCTGTACTTCTTAGTCCAGATCTTGCTGGCCCTGTACCATGTGCACAACAAGTCCACCCTACAACGCAAGCTGAAGACCCAGAACATTCTGCTTGACAAGCATCAAGTGATTGTCAAAATAGGCGACTTTGGAATCACCAAAATCCTTGTCAGCAAGAGCAAAGCCTACACTGTGAGTGGACATGATCTAGCATTGGTCACCTGACTACATAGAAACAGCAAAATGCGTACGCTGATGATAAGCATAGTCATAGGCAGCACTGGCAGTAGAGTTTATCTACTTTGCGGAGCTGTGTGATGGAAAGCCCTATAATCAGACGAGTGATATCTGGGCCCTTGGCTGTGTTCTATATGAGCTAGCCAGCCTCGAGAGCTTTTGAGGCTGCTGTACACATTTCTTTCAAATTCACTTCGTACATTGTCATTCCAATTTCAGAAACTCCTTGCACAACATCCAAAAGATTCAAAAATAGCATTGAAGTGAATCATATCTCACATTAGTCTTTGAAGCACGTATCTTTCCATCTCCATGTAAAATGTATTTAATTTGTGGGATGATGCGTAAAGATTACTGTTCCAAAAGTAAACCCATAAAGAAATCAAGGCATTAGCATAGTTTTAATATTTAATTCCTCTCCTTGGGCTTACTCACTCTTCCTTCTTTTACAGAACCTACCTGCCCTAGTGTTGAAGATCATGAGCGGTACCTTTGCCCCCATCTCAGACCGGTACAGTCCAGAACTCAGGAAGCTCATCATGAACATGCTCAACCTGGACCCATCCAAACACCCACAGCTCAATGAGATCATGGCCCACCCTCTTTGCATCAAACCCCTGCTCAACCTCTTCACTGATATAGGCAACGTCAAAATGTGCAGGTAGTGAATGCCATAAAAGTCTATCCCAAATGGCACACTATTCCCTATACAGTTCACTATATAGGGAATAGGATGCCATTTTGGACAAAGCCTCTAGCTTCTAGTCACCAGACTCATCGTAAGAAAACAACAATTTATCTGATGTATACATACATTACCATTGATGGAAGTGTATGTATATAATATTCAAATACATTTTGATTTCTGGTCCAGAATTGAGAAACCACTGTCCACCGTGCAGTCAGGAGGTCATGGTAAACCGGGAGGGCGAATGACCGGCACAAGGTCATTCAGAGGTCAGTGACATACCTGCCACATCTATGATTGAACCGGTTCTGTAATAATTAACACCTTTTAGTATAATGTTTTGTCCTGTACTAGATGGACAGATGGGAACAGGAAAATTGCACTCCCTCCCGCTGTCATCAGTGTACACATGGGGCAGTGGCATCCCTGCGTCTGCCCATGCTCAACACAGAGGTGCTGCAGGTGGCCCTGGGACGCACACAGAAGATGGGCGTCACCAAGTCAGGCTGACTCATCACCTGGGAGGTCAGATTGGATTTCTTGATCCACATTTCCCTTCTCTGTCTGAATTAGCCTTGTCAACCTCAGTTAGGTTTCATAGATAAATATTGCCCTTAACCATCTAAGCTACTAGCTGCCTCTTTAATACCCTCAGATTATGCATTAGAATGGTTAAAAGCTGACAAGATGAAGGATTTGTTTTTAACAATATGAGAGTGTTATCTGGATAGTCTTTAGTATCAGGAGTATTCACACATTTCCAAACCACATCCTAATGGTACGGTGCCAGGTGATGTCAGTAGGATCTGGTGAGCCCACTCTGCCTGGTGCAGTAGAACAGATGCAGCCGCAGTTCATCTCTCGCTTCCTGGAGGGCCAGTCTGGAGTCACCATCAAGTCTGTGTCCTGTGGGGATCTCTTCACCACCTGTATGACAGGTACAGGCCGTAATAGCATCTCAACTGGCACCCTATTCCCTATATAGTGCACTACTTTTGACCAGAGCCCTATGGGCCCTTAGTGCACTACTTTTGACCAGTGCCCTATTGACCCTGGTCAAAATTTGTGCACTATATAGGGAATAGGGTGTCATTTGGGATGTACACCATTGCTCATTGTTTCCTGCTGGGGGGCACAGCATCTGTGTCAGGTCAGCCTCAGTAGGGTAGCTTCACTATAGGAAATCAATATTTATTCACTGTGTGTTTTTGCTACCGCACACACACACTGCAGTATATAGCACTATCATAAAGCACTGGAGCAGCATTGGAATGTAAGCTGCATTTGGAAGTGTGGATGTAATCACCTCTTTTACAGAACATTCATCAGTGTTTGTCCTCCCCTACAGAATGTAATCTCCACTCTGCTGACCTGGCGTTTAGTAGGTACACTTTCTCAAACCGGGATACACTGTTAGTCAAGTCATAGTCTTGAGTGAGCTGTCATTAGTCCAATACCAAAAGCAGATAACACAGGATTAAAGTCCCAGCTCTATTACCTGCTCCCTTATCACCATTTATCACTGTGGTGGAGCAGATTAGTATTCCCTTGTTAGGGATTAAAACACACACTGTGCTATAGCCACACCCATCAGCTCATCGTACCTATAATCTCCTCTATTTATTTTCAATTTGCAGAACGAGGTGTTATTATGACGTTTGGAAGCGGAAGCAATGGCTGTCTCGGACATGGGGAATTTGAATGACGTAACACAGGTAAATGTCTATGATTTTGAGGTTTGTTATAAACGTTGTCAGTCGTTCTGGGGGAAAATCTTGATATTATTTCTTTATATATATTGATGCCCAGCCCAAGATCGTGGAGGCCTTACTCGGATACGAGCTGGTCCAGGTGTCATGTGATGCTTCCCATGTGCTTGCTGTGACCAATGACAGAGAAATATTCTCCTGGGGAAGAGGTGACAATGGTAAATGAGCAAGTTTATTTTTGGGGTCGTCAATCACTCTCTGTCTTCTTTGGTTATGTCAGCAGTGGCTGTGGGAGAGCTTGGCATTCTAACAGAATGTTCTGCTTTCTGCCCCCTCATGTTCCCTATCTGTTCCCCTCTGTGGCAGGTCGCCTGGGGCTGGGCACCCAGGACTCCCACAACTCTCCCCAGCAGGTGTGTGTGCCAGGGGAGTTTGAGGCCCGCAGGGTGCTGTGTGAAGTAGATTGCTCCATGGTTATCAGCACCCATAACAGCATTCTGGCCTGTGGCAGCATCAGGTAAAGTTACCTTCTCTTATAGGCTACTTAGTAGAATATTTGAGTTCCAATTAACCAGGAAGCAAAAATCCTCTAGTAGGATCAAGATATGAGCTACAGTGCATGTAACAAACTAGTCCACATTTAAAATGAATTTCCTCTTCTGAACAGATGCTTGTTTTCTAGCCTAAATATTGTGCATTCATTAGGATAAACATTCCCTTGGAATGTAGTAACAACATAATGAACATATTCAGTCATTGCATGAAAGTGCTGTGAAATTGTACTGGCATTCCACAGAGGTTACTATTAATGCGAGCGATCCTTTTCATTAAGAACTCACTAAAGAGCAGCGCTCAAGTTAAAGGTGAAACATGCCCTTTATTTCCACTGCACCAACACCCTGCTTGCTTAAGCACTGACATAGCTCTTCATGTACATGCTTTGTTGTGTTAAACTAATGCATGGATTTATAGAGGTGGTGTATGCCATTTTCTTCTGGGCCAATATCCAGTGAGGAAGCATTCTCTTACGGTGACAAACACTCGTTCTGATAGTCAACCCATCTACCAGAAATCCTCATGGGCAGGAAGCAGGGTTCTATTAGAGCGAGGGTTAGGAGAATGAGCACAGTGCTATCAGATCTGGGTTCAAATACTATTTGAAATAATTTCAAATACTTGATCTGTGCTTAATTGAGTTTGCTTGGTTTAATGGACCAATATAATATTCTCAAAACTGCTAACCTTGCCTATCTGTCACTACAGACATGTTAAAGCTTAGTCATAGTATTTGAAAGATTTCAGATAGTATTTGAATCCAGGTCTGAGTGCTATAGCAGGGCATAGTGTGATGCTGAGTGGAGACAGCACTGCCCAGTTACCTTTGGTTTACCTACTTCCTGCCCTCCCTAACTCTCTTACTCACTCTACTCCGTACTGAATATTTTCTCTGCCTTGAACACAGAACAAGAAACTCCCCCTCAATGAATTCTTACAGAACATGACACAGCATTTCCTCCTTACGCTTTTGTAGTGTGAAATTGTAGAAAACACATTTCAGCTGATAAGGTCAACTGTATCTAGTTTACTTTTAAGATATCAATGTTTCCCTTTTGATACGATTCAAACATTCTTTTTAATTAATTGACCAGAATAGTAGATTGACATTTTCTTCTAAGGCTGTGTTTACACAGGCAGTCCACTTCTGTTAGTTTTCCAATAATTGGGTTTGGACCAATCAGATCAGATCTTTTGCATGCCAATAATTGAGCAAAAGATCAGAATTGAGCTCCCCATTATCATTTACATTTGAGCCTATAAATGTGTTGCTATGAAAACAATTGCGACTCCTCAAAATGTGCTTGGTTATGTTCAACAAGCTGCGGTTGGATAAAATCAACGCTGCAAAGTAGCCAGCCCCCTGTGACCAGATTGAAGAAGTCCACTCGTTCAGTCTTGTCCAATCAGCACCGCTGAACGTGGACAAGGTTGTTTACATTTATATTGGAACAGCCCACTCTGTTGCTGTCACAGGTTAAATTATATTTTGTCTTCACCTGAAATGTCACCATGCAGTTCCTGAACCCATTGTAATTAGAAACCCAAAGTTCCTATAAGCTTCAAGGACATGACGTCCCCGTGTCATGCTTAAATAGTAAAACATGTAGATGTATTGTAATACTATTATCTACTATAGGATGATTGTGCTTCTATGTGTCTTTTGACAATACAAAATAACAATCTTCTTCACACATTTAATTCCCCTGTTCCGTGTGTCCAGAGAAGGGTCAGTGTTTCACGTTTGGTAGTAACCAGCATGGTCAGTTGGGCTGTAGCTCCCGTCGCACCCGTCGTGTGCCCTTCCTGGGCCTACAGGGCATCACCATGGCAGCCTGTGGGGAAGCCTTCACTCTAGCCATTGATCAGGTGTGTAGGGGGCATTAGCAATCAGGGAATATGCTTTAAGGGGACATTTTCAATTTATATAAAGTATTGGAGAAACGTGATGTCCTCAGTAAACTTTGGATGTTAGATAACGCACTTTATTAGAAGAGCTAATTGAACACTGTACCAATCGGTTTCTGTAATGTCTATGGAAATGTGCTTTCAGCAAATGCTTTAACAGATGTGTATTAGACATTTTCCAAAGGGTAGAGAGTTGTGGAGAATGACACAATGCATGTCAGAATGTGTCAATGATCAGCATGACCTCCCATAGGGAGGTTGCAGGCACAGTCACCTCATTGTTTAGGGTTGGCTTTGTTCAGCTCTGCTCTCCCAGGGATAGAGCCATTATGCTGGCATGGCAGGAGCAGGGAGGAGAAGAGAGGGCAGGTGAGAAGAGGGAGAAGAGAGGGCTGTCTGTTAAGGATTGTGCAGATTCATGAATCCTGGGGTGTGCGCTGAAGAACGTAACTATTCTCTTCACTCTATCCTGGTGTAGAAGGGGAGGAGTATATCTGGAGAAAGGGGGCCCATGGCCGCCTCGGAATTCTGGGGATTCTGGGATACCGAAGGCAGTGCAGCTCGACGAGAGCCACCCGTTCACTGTGACGGTGGCCTGTTGTCGTGGCAACCGTCTGCTGGCAGTGAAACATAATATTTTTCCTATTACCTTTTTGTTAAACAGAAGTATGTGAAATTGCCAGTAGCACATACTGTTTGTGGTGAAATCAAACCGCAATCAAAGGTGAAACTTGAGACAAGCTCCCTTAGATGATGCTGACAGAGATCCATGTTTTTTTCCTTGTAGAACAGAAGGTCTAAAAGAGCCTATTTGTTAATAGCTTGATAATTAGCTAACACCACAATGCAGATTTTCCTGTAGCTTTTTCACAGTCAGTTAATTCAGAAGTGACCACCAAGCCCCATGTTTGGCTTTTTGTTTCTCCATAGCCTCAGGGTCTGTAGTAACAGAGGCTCATTAACGTGGATGAGGCAATCAGTTGTGCCTTGCTCTCCACAAGCAATAAAATGAACAACAGGGGCCTGCCTCCCTGTCATGCTTAGCTCATTAGGCATTGGGGAGATGAGCTGGGGTTAGCTCTGTTTATAAACCTGAATGTAACAAACCAGTGTCTCTGATAATAGGCATCCTCTGCCATCTCCACAAAATCAGGCAGAAGGTTGGTTAGGTTGAATGTCTGTATCCATTTACACCAGTAATCATTTACTCCCATTTCACTATTTACCATACTCTGCACATT
The DNA here is from genome assembly GCF_002910315.2 of Salvelinus sp. IW2-2015. Lineage (NCBI taxonomy): Eukaryota > Metazoa > Chordata > Actinopteri > Salmoniformes > Salmonidae > Salvelinus > Salvelinus sp. IW2-2015. Next base: position 95,537 of record NW_019957542.1, on the reverse strand, counting down.
TATAGTTATTGATTTCAGTTTACTTGCATGCAGTGTATGGATCTTCATGTAATGTGAATATTTCCACAACCTCAACAAGAGAATATATTATCCAGCCTGTGAGTAATGGTCCCTCTCATAAGGAAAAGCAAACAAGCTAGCAATTCCTCTGCTTTAAAACAATGATTGTTTCACAAATGGCACCCTATTCCCTTTGTAGTGCACTAATCACTAGTACTGCACTATATAGGGAATAGGGTGCCAAATGGTGCCAAATGGGACGCATACGATATCTATTAAAATGACGCATGGATTAAACTAAAGCAACCCTCCCATTGAAAATAGATACAGATTTAGGAAAGATTAAATTGCACATAAAATCTGATCAGTATGTAAGAGAGACGTCTCTAATTTTTGGAAGAGACCCAAGTTACAGTCCTGTTCCAGTGTAACTCGGACCTGACTGCTTACCATGTGGTAGTGACCTGAAACACCAACACAGTAGCCAGAGTGCCCTCACACAGGTCATTTCACCCACATTTGACTTCCATGGGTTGTTATTTTATCATTATATGAGTAGTACATTAGTCCAGATACAGTATGACTAAATCCATGGTAGACAATGGCAGTGTGTGGGCATTCGAAACATTCTTGTGCCACCACACCTACTGCATTGTGAAGTAATCAAGAAGAAATGTGGGTGTATCTATATCTAAAATACAAGAGGGAAATAATTCAATACCTGTCCTGAAACCTTTTACAAGACTCAGACCCCTTATTGTATGTAACTGTACACATGCATGCATTGGGTAAGATGGTATATTCTTGTCTGTCTTTAGTGCTAATATAAGTGATATGTTGATGGCTTCTCTGTTTACTCTTTCTCTTTCTCAGCATTGCTTGAGGAGCCAGTCCCCAGAGGATACAGCTCTGAAAACCATCCCACCACCGTCCAGCCCCTCGGTAGCTGTCAGGAGAGAAACAGTGGCACAAGGTGAAGGACTGCTAGCCTCCTCTGAATAACCTCTTCCAGTGGCCTGTCCTTTACTAAGCCTTTAGAGGATCCCTGCACATCTTAAATAGTTTCAGTTGCTCTGTCTCAAGTCAGTTTATATTAACTTTTAACGTTATGTTTTTCATATAGTATTATGTAAATGTTGGTGCCTTATTAATGGCACAATTTATGGAACAAATGCAAATAATTCCAAACGTGTAATTTTAGAAGCTAAACTCAGCAAAAAAAGAAATGTCCCTTTTTCAGGACCCTGTCTTTCAAAGATAATTCGTAAACATCCAAATAACTTCACAGATCTTCATTGTAAAGGGTTTTAACACTGTTTCCCATGCTTGTTCAATGAACCATGAACAATTAATGAACATGCACCTGTGGAACGGTCGTTAAGACACTAACAGCTTACAGACGGTAGGCAATTAAGGTCACAGTTATGAAAACTTAGGACACTAAAGAGGCCTTTCTACTGACTCTAAAAAACACCAAAAGAAAGATGCCCAGGGTCCCTGCTCATCTGCGTGAACGTGCCTTAGGCATGCGTTAAGGAGGCATGAGGACTGCAGATGTGGCCAGGGCAATAAATTGCAATGTACTGTGAGACGCCTAAGACAGGACAGACAGCTGATCATCCTCGCTGTGGCAGACCACGTGTAACAACACCTGCACAGGATCGGTACATCCGAACATGACACCTGCGGGACAGGTACAGGATGGCAATAACAACTGCCCGAGTTAAACCAGGAACGCACAATCCCTCCATCAGTGCTCAGACTGTCCGCAATAGGCTGAGAGAGGCTCGACTAAGGGCTTGTAGGACTGTGTAAGGCAGGTCCTCACCAGATATCACCGGCAACAACGTCGGCTATGGGCCAAACCCACCGTCGCTGGACCAGACAGGACTGGCAAAAAGTGCTCTTCACTGACGAGTCAAGGTTTTGTCTCACCTGGGGTGATGGTCGGATTCGCGTTTATCGTTGAAGGAATGAGCGTTACACCGAGGCCTGTACTCTGGAGCGGGATCGATTTGGAGGTGGAGGGTCCGTCATGGTCTGGTGCGGTGTGTCACAGCATCATCGGACTGAGCTTGTTGTCATTGCAGGCCATCTCAACACTGTGTGTTACAGGGAAGACATCCTCCTCCCTCATGTGGTACCCTTCCTGCAGGCTTATCCTGACATGACCCTCCAGCATGACAATGCCACCAGCCATACTGCTCGTTCTGTGCGTGATTTCCTGCAAGACAGGAATGTCAGTGTTCTGTCATGGCCAGCGAAGGGCCCGGATCGCAATCCCATTGAGCACGTCTGGGACCTGTTGGATTGGAGGGTGAGGGCTAGGGCCATTCCCCCAAGAAATGTCCGGGAACTTGCAGGTGCCTTGGTGGAAGAGTGGGGTAACATCTCACAGCAAGAACTGGTAAATCTGGTCCAGTCCATGAGGAGGAGATACTGCACTGCAGTACTTAATGCAGCTGGTGGCCACACCAGATACTGACTGTTACTTTTGATTTTGACCCCCGCTTTGTTCAGGGACACATTATTCCATTTCTGTTAGTCACATGTCTGTGGAACTTGTTCAGTTTGTCTCAGTTGTTGAATCTTGTTATGTTCATACAAATATTTACACATGTTAAGTTTGCTGAAAATAAACGCAGTTGACAGTGAGAGGACATTTCTTTTTTTGCTGAGTTTATTTAGCTTCCTAAGCTTGTGTAGCAAGTATAATGCTCTACCAAAAGTATTGGAGTGAGATTGCAGGAGGAGGTCATTGGGGAGCTGTCATGCAGTAAGGTTTTGTCTTCTCTCACCAGCGAGGTTAGAATGATAGCATGACACACAGTCCCAGGATGTCTAACTGGTTTGGTAGCTTTATTTACCCAGTATTTAGTTAGACAAAACAATGTTTAGGACTGCCACTACAGTGTGAGCCTACCAACTGACTCGTCAGTCAAATGAAGCAAACAAGTACGGCACTTTAAATCTTGAGCACATTATCAGTGGCTCTCATTGTGCTTTTAGGATTAGTCCTCATCAATTGGATTAGTAACTTTTGTTTTCATTTACAATAACACATGGTTTGTTTAGTGTCATAGTAAGGTACTTTTACACAACACATGAACAGTGAAAGTTTCTTTAAGGCTGTTGACTAAAGGAGGCCACTTCTATAGTAAATGCAATTCAAGACACATGGACCTTTCAACCCTCAAGTGTTCATAGATTGTTTAAGATTTTTGATGTGGAAGGGTCACTAACAAAGCATGGCACAGGTATGAGAGACACATTAAGAGTCAATATTGTCTCTTCAGCTGTGTGTGTCATAGGCATGAGTCCGTTTGATATGATGTGCTTAATTATAACACTGGCTTCATCCCAAAGGGCACCCTATTCTCTACATAGTGCACTACTTATGAACGGAGCCATATAGGCCCTGGTCAAAAATAGTGCACTATATAGGGAAAAGTGTGCTATTTGGGATGCGTGCACTGGCTTGATCTTACGCTGGAAAGCCTCCAAACAGGCTGAGATGGTGAGTAAACTGTAGTGCAAAAAAGGTGGGTCACTGTCTAGTATAGAGAGATTTACATGGTTATTAAAATGTCACGCCAGGGTAAGCCTACACAAACCACAGCCCTGATTTTAAGTGTTTCTAAAATCCCCTATGGGAAAAATGAATGGTGGAAAAGCGATTGCAACCATTTCCCTGTTTGACCGCTAGGTTTTATGGGTATTATGACTCATACTGTGGTACTTTATTGTTGACAGGGTCTATCATTTAGTAATACTATAATGCTGTGGCGGACTTTCGCCAGTTATTTGAAGAAAGAGTATGTGGCTGTGTGATGATGTAATCCTGAAGTAACAAGGTTGGTGATGACAACCTATGGCTATTGAATAATTGTAAATGGACACAATTGTAAAGGTTTTAAAGACAAGTTATTGTCCTGTCATTCGAAACCAATTCCGACAATTATCGAAGTCAATGTTTCATATTGATGATCATATTTATCTGCAATTCCATGAATATCGGGCTCTTATTTTTCAGTTTCACCACCAGAGGGCAGTTTTTCCTAATTAGTGATTAATGTGTCTACCTAGGGTCAATTCATCAATACATGTTATGTTTTCTGTGCAGACTTTAGGGAGTCAAAACATATTTCACTTTTTTATTGAACATTAGATACTGTATCTGTACCCCTTTTTAAGTGAACATGCTCCTTTCAAGCTATTTAATTAAAGTCACAATTTGCAGGTGAAAGCATACATTATTTCCATTCATTTTAGATTATCATTAATTTCATAAAAAAGAGACTTGAATTAAATAGCTGACAAATAAATCAAATCAAAGGAGGAGATATCATTGACTCATAGCATAGAAACGCAGATAGGCTATGTTGATTTCACTTTCGACTCCTCCCGCAAGAAAAATAGTAGGCGGGGGTATGTACCTAAACAGATGGGATGAGAGCATTGTCTTTAATCTGTCAGTGTTACCTCTGCCGAGAGACATGCGGACGATTTTCCTGCATTTATAGACCCAGATGAATATTGTCAGAAGAAGACATCGCCAGGTTTTGATGCAATAACGTTTATACTGTCGAGGATTCCCTTTGTTTCCATGCACTCGGTCACCCGGTTGCTGGAGAGACAGCGGAGCTGAATCGGTCAATAATTTCGTCTCGCAAACCGATCTGTCGCTGGCTGGCGAAGGGACATGAATATCTGAGAATCTCTCTGGTGACGGCCATCAGAAGAGAGACATTGGTGGCATCATACCACAAATCGCATAGGTGGACAGGACACAAAGGCGAAGGGAGAGACATTAATCAGCAGTGTATTTCTACTCATCCTGCAGCAATGCCGGGGTTTGATTACAAGTTTCTGGAGAAACCGAAGAGACGGTTTCAATGTCCCTTATGCAGTAAAGCCATGCGAGACCCTGTTCAAGTTTCTACGTGTGGCCACCGATTTTGTGACACCTGTCTACAAGAATTTTTAAGGTAAGCTGTTGGTCTGTGTCTGTGTTTCTGTATGTCTTTCTGTGTGTGTCTGTCTCGCTCTCTCTCTCTCTGAATGTATCTGTGTGTGTGTGTGTGTGTCATATTCCAGATTCAGAGTGATTAGCCTATTGGATTGTAATAATGATATTACATTGTAATGTGTTCTGTACACACAAAGCCTTAAGGGCAAGTCAACACCACTTCCTTTTACATATAATATTGTTTCACCTGTGAGTGCAAAGGCCTTACAAAGGAAGGACACACCTACAGGATATGTTTACATATATACTTTCCAACTGAAACTTGACATTTATGATTAGTTCCTACAGTGTGAGACAAGATGTAGCCTACACACAGAGAGAGAGAGAGAGGTCTGAAAGCAAGTGTTTTCAGTGTTCTTTAAACCAGTGGTTTCCAAAGTCTATGTCAAAATGCAAAAAAAAAAATATATATATATATATATACATATACAGTGCATTCGGAAAGTATTCAGACCCATTGACTGTTTTCACATTTTGTTACATTACAGCCTTATTCTAAAATTGATAAAATTATTATAAATTACCCCCCCCCCCCCCCCMCATGAATCTACACACACAATACCCTATAATGACAAAGCAAAAACAGGTTTGTAGAAATTTTGGCAAATGTATTAGAAATAAAAAAACGGAAATATTACATTTACATAAGTATTCAGACCCTTTATTCAGTACTTTGTTGAAGCACCTTTGGCAGCGATTACAACCTAGATTCTTCTTGGGTATAACGCTACAAGCTTGGTACACCTGTACTTGGGGAGTTAATCCCATTCGTCTCTGCAGATCCTCTCAAGCTCTGTTAGTTTGGATGGGGAGCGTTGCTGCACAGCTATTTTCAGGTCTCTCCAGAGATGTTCGATCAGGTTCAAGTCCGGGTTCTGGCTGGGCCACTCAAGGACATTTAGAGACTTATCCCGAAGCCACTCCTGCGTCGTCTTGGCTGTGTGCTTAGGGTCGTTGTCCTGTTGGAAGGTGAACCTTTGCCGCAGTCTGAGGTCCTGAGCGCTCTGGAGCAGGTTTTCATCAAGGATCTCTCTGTACTTTCCTCTGTTCATCTTTGCCTCGATCATAACCTATCTCCCAGTCCCTGCCGCTGAAAAACATCCCCACAGCATGATGCTGCCACCACCATACTTCCATGTATTGATGGTTCCAGGTTTCCTCGACATGACGCTTGGTATTCAGGCCAAAGAGTTCAGTCTTGGTTTCATCTGACCAGAGAATCTTGTTTCTCATGGTCTGAGTCCTTTAGGTGCCTTTTGGCAAACTCCAAGCAGGCTGTCATGTGCCTTTTACTGAGGAGTGGCTTCTGTCTGGCCACTCTACCATAAAGGCCTGATTGGTGGAGTGCAGCAAAGATGGTTGTCCTTTTGGAAGGTTCTCCTATCTCTACAGAGGAACTCTGGAGCTCTGTCAGAGTGACCATCGGGTTCTTGGTCACCTCCCTGACCAAGGCCCTTCTCCAATAAAGTTGTAGAAACATCTGAAGGATGATCAATGGAAACAGGATACACCTGAGTTCAATTTTGAGTCTCATAGCAAAGGTTCTGAATATTTATGTAAATAAGATATTTCTGTTTATTTCTTTAAACCTGTTTTCACTTTGTCATTATGAGGTATTGTGTGTAGATTGCTTATAATTTATATATTATAATGATTTTACTCCATTCTAGAATAACGTAACAAAATATGCAAAAATTCAAGGTGTCTGAATACTTCCCGAAGGCACTGTGTGTGTGTATATATATGAGTAGGTGTGTACAAAATCTGGACTGGTACTATATTATATATATCCAGTCCAGATTTTGGACACACCTACTCATTCAAAGGTTTTAATATATGTTTACTATTTTCTACATTGTAGAACAATATTGAAGACATCAAACTATGAAATAACACATATGGAATCATGTAGAAACCAAAAAAGTGTTAAACAAATCAAAATATATAATAGATTTTAGATTATTCAGTGGCCACACTTTGCCTTGATGACAGCTTTGCACACTCTTGGCATTCTCTTAACCAGCTTCATGAGGTAGTCACCTGGAATGCATTTCAATTAACAGGTGTGCCTTGTTAAAAGTTAATTTGTGGAATTTCTTTCCTTAATGTGTTTTAAGCCAATCAGTTGAGTTGTTTCAAGGTAGGAAGATAGCCCTATTTGGTAAAAGACAAAGTCCATATTATGGTAAGAACAGCTCAGATACCCGCAAAACACCAGTCTCAACGTCAACAGTGAAGAGGCGACTCCGGGATGCTGGCCTTCTAGGCAGAGTTCCTCTGTCCAGTGTCTGTGTTCTTTTGCCCATCTTTTCTTTTTATTGGCCAGTCTGAGATATGCCTTTTTCTTTGCAACTCTGCCTAGAAGGCCAGCATCTCGGAGTCGCCTCTTCACTGTTGACATTGAGACTGGCGTTTCGCCTGTACTATTTAATGATGCTGCCAGTTGAGGACTTGTGAGGAGTCTGTTTCTCAAACTAGACAGTCTAATGTACTTGTCCTCTTGCTCAGTTGTGCACCGGGGCCTCCCACTCCTCTATTCTGGTTAGAGACCGTTTGCGCTGTTCTGTGAAGGGAGTAGTACACAGCGCTGTATGAGATCTTCAGCTTCTTGGCAATTTCTCGCATGGAATAGCCATAATTTCTCAGAACAAGAATAGATTGACGAGTTTCAGAAGAAAGTACTTTGTTTCTGGCCATTTTGAGCCTGTAATTGAACCCACAAATGCTGATGCTCCAGATACTCAATGAGTCTAAAAGCCAGTTTTATTGCGTCTTTAATCAGAACAACAGTTTTCAGCTGTGCTAACATAATTGCAAAAGGGTTTTCTAATGATCAATTAGCCTTTTAAAATGATAAACTTGGATTAGCTAACACAACGTGCCATTGGAACACAGGAGTGATGGTTGCTGATAATGGGCCTCTGTACCCCTATGTAGATATTCCATTAAAAATCAGCCGTTTCCAGCTACAATAGTCATTTACAACATTAACAATGTCTGCACTGTATTTCTGACCAATTTGATGTTATTTTAATGGACCAAAAATTAGATTTTCTTTCAAAAACAAGGACATTTCTAAGTGACCCCAAACTTTTTAACGGTAGTGTGTGTATTTCTAATATATTTGGATATATATGTATATACACACACACACACACACACACACACACACACACACACACACACACACACACACACACTACCGTGTATATATACATAGACTTCGAGCGCCAGCTATCCTGAGGGAAACTTCGGCGGGAACCAGCTACTAGATGGTTCGATTAGTCTTATAAATATAGACAGTGGGGAGGCCAAGTATTTAATACACTGCCGATTTTGCAGGTTTTCCTACTTACAAAGCATGTAGAGGTCTGTAATTTCTATCATAGGTACACTTCAACTGTGAGAGACGGAATCTAAAAATCCAGAAAATCACATTGTATGATTTTTAAGTAATTATTAGCATTTTATTGCATGACATAAGTATTGCATGACATAAGGTTGTCATTATATTTGAGGTGGGGTCACAATACCCCAGGGAAATAATGGTGTATAAATGGGGAAAGAAATGGGGTCCCCATTGAAAAAGGTTGAATACCACTGCCTTAAACCTTAAGGTTTAAGGTTGTGGCTCTACCCAGCCTATGGTATTGAAAATGTTTATAACATATTTCAACATTCACTCCTTGGAAAGTTTCACCCATGTCAACTTTATTCCTTTAGATTAGCCAAATGTAGCCAGCCGTTGGGGGTGTTCTATATACATGCAAATCTCTCATGAAGTCAGTTTATTTTTAAATTTTCCATTACTGAATTCAAATTGGCCCAACTGGCAGTAGTCTGGGATCCACCAATGAGAACTCAAGCTCCAAAAGGCCACAAAACAGAAGAGAAAACAATTGCTTGCTTGTATCATCATTTGGCCCAATGCAATTGTAATATTATACATATATGTTTCAGATAATAAACTGTCAGAGATTCAGTGCTGTGATGAGGGAGAAATGTTTCAGACTTTGATGCCATTCTAGCTGTAGTCCCCTACCATGACACATTATTTAATGTTAAGACCTCAGGATCAGGGACAGAGAGAGGGGAGGGGCACTTTGTCTGTTTATGTGTGTGAGCCTGCATGGAAATATGTCTGCGTGTATTTGTATTTGTCCACGTGTGTATGCTTCAAATCTCTTTGTAATCATTTTATTTGTCACTTGCTTCATAAACAACCAGTGAAATGCTTACTTACAGGCCCTTCCCAACAATGCAGAGAGAAAAATAGAGAAATTGCACCCTATCCCCTATATAGTGCACTACTTTTGACCAGGGCCCCTTATGGCTCTGGTCAGAAGTAATGCACTGCAGTATATAGGGCAGTGTATCCAAACCCTGGTCCTCGAGCATAACAGTACACCTTTTCATTGTAGCCCTGGACAAACACACCTCATTCAGCTCATTGAGGGCCTGATGATTAGTTGACAAGTTGAATCAGGTGTGCTTGTCCAGGTTTACAATAAAAATGTGTACTCTTGGGGGTACCCGAGGACCATGGTTGGGAAACACTGATAGGTAGGGTAGGGTGCTATTTGGGAGACATACAGTGTTTAATTTTGGCAACTATTTTAGATTTAGTTTTGAGCCACTTGAGGTTCTCATACCCCTTAACCCCTACCACATCCCTCCCAGCCCCCATTGAAAGATGGCTGAAATACTTGGGGGTCCTACTTTATGTATATTTAATTGGATTTCAATTAAACCCTCTTGTAGTTGTTTATTGCAGGATGCAGGAAGCAGAGGTGGGTCTACCTGAACTTTGTGCTACGTCATCTTGGAACACAGCTTCTGTGTTATTGTTTGAGTAGACAATGGCTGGACATATTTCAGTTATGGCAGTTATGGTTCCCCTTTATGTTGTTGCATTTCACTTCATTGCCAGAGACAACCAGAAGTGGGATCTTTTTTTCACCGTATAGGTCTGATCTAGTTCTCCACACGTCCTAAATAGCACCCTGTTCTCTACATAGTGGAATACTTTTGACAAGAGACCTTTGGGCCCTGGTTGAAAGTAGTGCATTATGTAGGAAATAGGGTGCCATTTGGGATGCGTACCAGGAATGACTTGTCTTCCTCCCTCCCAGCTGCACACTGTAAACATGGCTGATGTTGACACTGTCAGTCAAATAAGTCATAAGCACAGGTTTGCAGCTAGTTTGACCACTAGCAAAAAAAAGATTTGCTGCTTATTCATGGTGCTGTAGATATTATCCTAGGACTTGAGCCATGTCTTGTCAAAAATGAAATTCAACAAAAAGATTAAGGCATTATTGCACTTTTTTATATGATCATTTCTGGCACTATTATTTAAACATATACAGTGCTTTCCACTAATATTGGCACCCTTGGTAAAATGAGTTAAACAGGCTGTGAAATTTTATTTATTTAATTAAAGTAAAGTAATTGAAAGAAAAAATAAATTCTTATCATAAAACAAATATATGTGTGCCACAATTATTGGCACCCTTTCATTCAATACTTTGTGCAACCTCCCTTTGCCAAGATAACATCTCTGAGTCTTCTCCTATAATGTGTAATTAGGTTGGAGAACACATGGCAAGGGATCTGAGACCATTCCTCCATACAGAATCTCTCCAGATCCGTCAGATTCCGAGGTCCACTTGTGGACTCTCCTCTTCAGCTCATCCCACAGGTTTTCTATGGGGTTTAGGTCAGGAGACTGGGACGGCCATGGCAAAACCTTGATTCTGTGGTCAGTGAACCATTTTTGTGTTGATTTTGAGGTGTGCTTTGGATCGTTGTCCTGCTGGAAGATCCAACCACAGCCCAGTTTAAACTTCCTAGTAGAGGCAATCAGGTTTTATTTAATATCTGCTGGTACTTGAAGTCCATGATACCATGTGTCCTAACATGTTATCCAGGGCCTTTTGAAGAAAAACATCCCCACAATGTCAAAGATCCACCCCCATACTTCACAGTGGGGATGAGGTACATTCTGTCTACGCCAAACCCACCTCTGGTGTTTGTTTCCAAAAAGCTCTATTTTGGTCTCATCTGACCATAGAACCCGGTCCCATTGAAAGTTCCAGTAACATTAGGCAAACAGTAGGCGCTTGAAATTGTTGTTTGATGACAGCAAAGGCTTTTTTATGGCAACACTCCCAAACAACTTGCGGTTATGTAAGTGGCATCTGATCGTAGTTTTGGAGACTTTCTGACCCCAAGACCCAATTAATCCCTGCATTTCTCCAGCTGTGATCCTTGGAGATTTTTCTGGCCACTCGAACCATCCTCCTCATTGTGCGTGGGGTCAATATAGACACACGTCCTCTTCCAGGGCGATTGTTAACATCTCCAGTTGCTTTAAACTTCTAAATTATTGCCCTGATAGTGGAAATGGGCATTTTCAACCATTGAGCTATTTTCTTATAGCCATTTCCTCTTTTGTGCAGCTAAACAACCTTTTGTCACACATCATTACTGTATTCTCGGGTCTTTCCCATAGTGATGGATGACTATGGGAACTTGGCCTGTGTGTCACCTCATATTTATACCCCAGTGAAACAGGAAGTCATGGCTTACCACTTAAGTGTTCTTAATCACTCAGGTGAACTTAAAAGCATAAAATATGAATGGGAATATACTTCAGTTAGATTATACTCAGAATTTTACTCAGAATTATTAGGGGTGCCAATAATTGTGGCACACATGTTTCGGAGAAAAATGTTTTTTTAATTTATCATTTATTTGACGAGCAGGTGTCCACATACTTTTGGTTATGTAGTGTACAGTGCCTTCAGAAAGTATTCACACCCCATGACTTTGTCCACATTTGTGTTACATACTGAATTTAAAATGGATTAAATTTAGATTGTGTGTCACTGGCCTAAACACAATACCCAATAATGTCAAAGTGGAATTATGTTTAAGAACATTTTTGCAAATTAATTAAAAATTAAAAGCTGGAATGTCTTGAGTCAATAAATATTCAACCCCTTTGTTATGGCAAGCCTGAATAAGTTCAGCGGTAAAAATGTACCTAACAACTCGCATAAGTTGCATGGACTCGCTCTGTGTGCAATAATAATGTTTAACATGTTTTTTTAAGGACTGCCTCATCTCTGTACCCCACACATAAAATGATCTGTATAGTCCCTCAGTCGAGCAGTGAATTTCAAACACAAATTCAACCACAAAGACCAGGGAGATTTTCCAATGCCTCGCAAAGAAGGGTGCCAATTGGTAGATGTGTAAAAAAGAATTAAGCAGACAATGATTATCCCTTTGAGCATGGTGAAGTGTTAGTTACATTATGATTATTACATTATTAGTTACACTTTGGATGGTGTATCAATACACTCAGTCACTACAAAGATACAGGCGTTCTTCCTAACTCAGTTGCCAGAGAGGAAGGAAACCGCTCAGGGATTTCACCATAAGGCCAATGTTTACTTCAAAACAGTTACAGAGTTTAATGGCTGTGATAGAACTGAGGATGGATCAACAACATTGTAGTTAATCAACAATACTAACCTAAATAGCAGAGTGGAAAGAAGGAAGCCTATACAGAATACAAATATATCAAAACATGCATCCTGTTTGCAACAAAGCACTAAAGTAATACTGCAAAAAATGTGGCAAAGCAATTATGTGTTATGTTTGTGGCAAATCCAATACATTACCACTCTCCATATTTTCAAGGATATTGGTGGCGGCTGTATATCATGCTATGGATATGCTTGTCATCGTTAAGGACTGGTGAGTTTTTCAAGCTAAGAAAGAAACGAATGAAGCTAAGCACAGGCAAAATCCTAGATGAAAATATGGTTCAGTCTGCTTGCCACCAGATACTGGGAGATTAATTTACCTTTCAGCATGACAATAACCTAAAGCCCAAGGCCAAATCTACACTGGAGTTTCTTACCAAGAAGACAGTGAATGTTACTGAGTGGTCTAGTTACAGTTGGACTTAAATCTACTTAAAAATCTATGGCAAGACCTGAAAATGGTTGTCTAGCAATGATCAATAACCAATTTGACAGAGATTGAAGAATTTTGAAAAGAAGAATGGGCAAATGTTTCACAATTAGGTGTGGAAAGCTCTTCGAGACAAAGTATTGTCTCAGGGGTGTGAATACTTATGTACATGAGATATTTCTGAATTTCATTTTCAATAAATTTGCAAACATCTCTAAATGGGTTAAAAAAAAAAAAAAAAAATTGAAATCAGGCTTTTAAACAACAAAATGTAGAATAAGTCAAGGGGTATGAAGGCACTGTATATAAACATATTTTTATTTAACTAGGCAAGCCAGTTGAGAACAAATTCTTATTTACAATGACGGCCTACATCGGCCAAACTCGGACGACGCTGGGCCAATTGTGTGCCACCCTATGGGGCTCCCAATCACGGCCGGTTGTGATACAGCCTGGATTCGAACCAGGGTGTCTGTAGTGATGCCTCTAGCACTGAGATGCAGTGCCTTAGACCGCTGCGCCACTCGGGAGCCCATCTTAATAAGATGTCTGAAGACAAAGCTCTCCAAATATACTGTATCAGGATGACAAGCTCGTATATAGAAAGAGAGAGACAGTCGAAGAGTAAGAGATCGTTGGTGGTCAATGCCTTTTGCCTGTGGCTTTGTGTCTACCTCAGAGGCCTCCCTGTCTGTGTTCTCTTCTCCAGTAGTGAACAGAGAATACAAATCCTTTACTCCCTGCATCCCACGCAATGACTCTTTTTAAAACACAAAGACGCACAGAATATAGATTTTTTTCAAGACAAAAAAAAGACCAAGCCAGTGTTTTTGTAAAGTAGTGACGACTCGTGATCATAACAGACAAAGAGAGCACGATTCAACAGTCAGTTGCAGCTGCAGTATACTGTGAAGTGGGGACAACCAGACTATCAGGGAGAGAAATCATCTGCACCTATTTTGTGGATTCGTAGAGTGACTAATGTTACTACCAGTTATATTCAGAGTTAATGGGGAATTGATTGCACTATTTGTTCAGCTCAAGTTTTTATCGCTTTCCATTTCAATGTTGGTGACCTAGTATGCTTCCCAAATGGCACTCTATTCCTTACATAGTGCACTACTTTTGACCATAGCGCTATGGGCCCTGGTCGAAAGTTGTGCCTGTATAGGGAATAGGGTGGCATTTTGGACACATACAATGTCAGTGACTTACAATGTCAGTGACATTATTGACTTGGTAAGCTTGTTAAACTGTAGCGCAGCCAAGAGAGGGGGGGCTCTGCTTTCATAACACATTGTTTTCTCAGGTAGCCTACCAAACATCACACTGTTATTCTGAATGGTATTTTGTCTTCTAAAACATTTTAGTGCCTCAGAGGTCTGTCCACAACGACTTTACTCTTCATCTGTCGGGATCCTATTGGTCCAGCTGACAGGGGTTTATTTGACAGCCACTTCACCCCTCCATCGATCTCACACAGAAATGAATCTAGTCAATTGATTAACCCAGTAAAAAGCCACACGTAGCGGAGTTCACTGAGTGTGTTTCCATTTTTCCATTTGCTTAATTAGCACACTGTGCAAACTGAGGACAGAGACAGTTGCGCACCCAGGGATTGCACAAAGGCCAGTTGGGATCATTCTGAAGCAAGCACAAGTAAGCCTATACCAAAGCTCCATGAGGTCATTTGTATACATTTTGTACACAGAGTGGATCCCCTCCCAGTGAGTCCCAGCTTTAGTGTTCAGTATGTGAAATCAGTCCAGGCTTGCCAGCCAGCTTTCACTTTGACACTGATAGCTCTGCCACCGTCTCTGGGACCCACCTGGATTCACCACTCTTGTGTAACAGGCCATAAAAATAGCTTATTACTTTAGAGCATTAATCACCAAATTGACACTTCCACTTACTCATAAATATGAATTATCTATGGCTACATCTCAGCAGGTCTCTCCTTCATCTCTTTCCAAGTTTAATCTCATCTTCAACTTTTCCTCATGGTATCCCTTGAAACAAGTGGCCTCCACACCCTCGCTTCAGGTTTGACGCTTTTCATATGCTATCGTACAATAACTTTTCCCTTTTCTCTGACACACACTACTTTTGAACTAACACAATATTTATTTTTTTGCTGAATCATGCCAAAATCTGTCATTCTGCCCCTGAGCAAGGCAGTTAACCCACTGTTCCCTGGGTGCCGACGACGTGGATGTCGATTAAGGCAGCCCCCGCACCTCACTGATTCAGAGGGGTTGGGTTAAATGCGGAAGACACATTTCCGTTGAATACATTCAGTTGGACAACTGACTAGGTTTTCCCTTTCCCTTTGTGATGAAAAGGCTTAGCTTGCCTGTCAGCGTGTTAGCATGTGATGCTAATGGGCTGTTTTTTCCACCCATGGAGAGAGCGAGGGAGTGGAGGAATGTTTAAATACAACAGGCCAACAGGCAGAAGCCCTGGAGGCTCCCTGGCCCAGCTCTGATGTAGAGTCATGGAGTAGTAGAACGAGTATAGCCCTGAGGCTTATCACTTCTGCAATCAACTGTAAGTCACATGCCTGTATGCTGATCTTGGCCTGCATCCCAAATGGAACTGTTCAAAAATAGTGTACTGTATAGGGAATAGGGTGTCATTTGGAACGCAGCCCTGGTTGCTAACGGCAAACCCCTTAACATAGGCCTGGGCAATTAGCTCAATGCTCATTAGCAAAGGAGAATAAAAAAAATTATCCCCATGATATAGGGTGAGAGCGGCCTTAAATGCCAAACCCATCCCATACATGGTGTGATACTTGGAGTCATATATCTTGGGTTAGTGTGTGTGTGAGCCAAGGCAGTGTCACACTTGCACTACTGTGTCATCTCTGTGGGAATAATACAGGGCTCTGGCCTAGCCTTGACTGGATCAGTAATTGGTTTATTCTGCCCCATAACTTCTTCCTGGATGTGTTTCCTCAACACTATGGTAGCCTACTGTAACTTTTTCCTGGATGGGCCTCCCCAACACTATGGTAGCCTACTGTAACTTTTTCCTGGATGGGCCTCCCCAACACTATGGTAGCCTACTTTAACGTCTTCCTGGATGGGCCTCCCCAACACTATGGTAGCCTACTGTAACTTTTTCTGGATGGGCCTCCAACACTATGGTAGCCTACTGTAACTTCTTCCTGGATGGGCCTCCCCAACACTATGGTAGCCTACTTTAACGTTCTTCCTGGATGGGCCTCCCCAACACTATGGTAGCCTACTGTAACTTCTTCCTGGATGGGCCTCCCCAAAACTATGGTAGCCACTGTAACTTTTCCTGGATGGGCCTCCCACACCATGGTAGCCTACGTAACTTCTTCCTGGATGGGCCTCCCCAACACTATGTGCTAACCTCTTTAACGTCTTCCTGGATGGGCCTCCCCAACACTATGGTAGCCTACTGTAACTTCTTCCTGGATGGGCCTCCCCAACACTATGGTAGCCTACTGTAACTTCTGACTTCCTCTACTGTCCCGAGGCGCTTACGGTCTAATTGGTATGCCATTTTGGAACATGGTGCCATTTGGGAAATTGCCATGGGGTTTATACATGTGGTGATTAATCATCCCCACAGGCCAAGGAAGTATGAGTTTGAGTGTTATGAGAGGGAAGATGATTAATTTAACATTGGCAGCATAGTGTCCATGAGATGTGGTGATTGTGCTGTTTTACTGATGCAGGCTATAGGACTACTCATCTCTTCTCTCTGCTCCCTGACTTGTCTGTATGGCTTCTCAGTCTCCCACACATGTAATAACACTGAAGTCCATTTTGATGCAGCATCACCAGCATTCTCAGTGCCACCGCAACCTCCAACTTCCTCTCTCCTTCCCCACATCGCTCTTCTTCCTTCCATCCCTTCCGCTGTCTGGGAAAGCGAGTGCACAAAAAGCTTATTGTGAATGAGGAAAGAGTTTGGAGGGAAGAAAAGGGGGATGATTGATGTGGTCTGAGACAGTGGAGAGATAGAGGTCAGGCTCTCGTCAGCCAAGGGAATCTGGATGAGTGTCATTGGTCTCCATTAAAGCCAGATGAATTGACTTCTGTCTATTGTGTGTGCAGTTTGATAGGGAAACGCAGAATAGAGGCACTTTTGGCCAGGGATTTAGCTAGTGTCTGTTAAAGGACTAAATGGGGTCTGGGAGCACTGGTGCCCAGCTCTGTGTGTAAGCCAGGCCTGCTCTGTCAGCTGGGCCTTAGAAAAAGCGCGTGTGTGTGTGGGTTCAGCCGGACTAATAATGAATGGCTCAGTGAATGAGGATCTCCAGTTCCCAGCCCCACACCCATCCTCTAGTCTCTTCACAGAGGCCTTCATAGACCCTCACAGGTGTCCAAAGACATTCATGTATGTATGGCACACAGGGATACAGAAGGGGATGCGGAAGGAATGTTTTTTTTTTTGCTGAGCAAAACGTAGTTCACTGTGCTTCGTTGAAGGGGGTTTAGTTAGCGGAGTGAAAGCCCCCAGGCCTCTGCTCTGGTCTACTCTGCTCTGCTCTGTTCTCTGGGTGGGTGGTGAAGACCTCTCAAAGCTGAGTAGTGCTGTTCAGGCCAGCTGATGAACTGGGAATGATGAAGTTTAGAATCCTTCTAGAAACACTGAGGCAGTAGTAGCCCATACAAAGGAGTAGGGTGAAGTTGCTCCTAGACAGTGATCTTGGTTCAGTTTCCCCCACTAATGGTTCCGGTTAAGATTGATGGAGGGGAAGCTGATTATTAGATCTGTACCTAGAGGAATCTTCAACCCAGAGCTAGTACACAGAGGCAGTTCCTGACATACAGTAAAAGGGAGGCAGGGTGGACATACCCTGACATGGAAGTATCCCAATGTAGGCTGTCACTATTGAGAGAAACTAAACCAGTACTTCCTCACACGTGCATGGACTTTGAAGTGATCCATTGTGTGAAAGTCCACTGATCTTTTAAAGTTTAACATGTCAGTTACACTTCCCCACTACCTGAGCCAAGAGGCGTACTGCACCGGGTGAATCACAAATAGAGCTCTGCAAACATACAGTATGAATTATAGCTCTGCCCTTCAGAATAACTCAATGACCTATATGGTGCTCATTCACCCAAATCAACTGGTACAGTAGTCATTACTGTACATGAATAGACACACTGATTTGATGGCCTTGGCCTCTATACATACACTACCGTTCAAAAGTTTGGGGTCACTTAGAAATGTCCTTGTTTTTGAAAGAAAAGCACATTTTTGGTCCATTAAAATAACATCAAATTGATCAGAAATACAGTGTAGACATTGTTAATGTTGTAAATGACTACATTAGCTAGAAACAGGATTAAAAAAAAAAAAAAAATGGAATATCTACATAGGCTTATAGAGGCCCATTATCAGCAACCATCACTCCTGCAACCATCACTCCTAGAAGGCCAGCATCCAGGAATCGCCTCTTCACTGTTGACGTTGAGACTGGTGTTTTGTGCATACTATTTAATGAAGCTGCCAGTTGAGGACTTGTGAGGCATCTATTTCTCAAACTAGACAGTCTAATGTGTACTTGTCCTCTTGCTCAGTTGTGCACCGGGGCCTCCCACTCCTCTTTCTATTCTGGTTAGAGACCGTTTGCGCTGTTCTGTGACGGGGGTAGTACACAGCGTTGTACGAGATCTTCAGTTTCTTGGCAATTTCTCGCATGGAAAAGCCATAATTTCTCAGAACAAGAATAGACTGACGAGTTTCAGAAGAAAGTACTTTGTTTCTGGCCATTTTGAGCCTGTAATCGAACCCACAAATGCTGATGCTCCAGATACTCTACTAGTCTAAAGAAGGCCAGTTTTATTGCTTCTTTAATAAGAACAACTGTTTTCAGCTGTGCTAACATAATTGCAAACGGGTTTTCTAATGATTAATTAGCCTTTTAAAATTATCAACTTGGATTAGCTAACACAACGTGCCATTGGAACACAGGAGTAATGGTTGCTGATAATGGGCCTCTACGCCTATGCAGATATTCCATACAAAATCAGCCGTTTCCAGCTACAATAGTCATTTACAACATTGACAATGTCTACACTGTATTTCTGATCAATTTTATGTTATTTTAATGGACAAAATTTGTTGCTTTTCATTCAAAAACGAGGATATTTCTAAGTGACCCCAAACTTTTTAACGGTAATGTATATGGGTCAATTAAAAAAACTATTGGTCTCTATTCCATTAGGTTATTCAACATTAGTCTTACTCAGGTATTCTGGGGAATGCGTGAACCCATTGTTTGTTGTTCGTTTTGGATGACCTCACTAAAACAACAAACCAACAAGGTTGTATTTTGTCAACATCTATGGAATACAATACTTGGAATGGAACTTACATCACCAGGATATTTCTATTGCCCTGATAAGAGGTTTCTGTTGTGGGTGCAACTGTAAAACACCGTGTACACTTGCATGTGGTGATGTGTGCTTGTGTTCACGTGTGAGTGTGCGGCTGGGTGTGAGTGTGTGTTTGAGAGAGTATTGTATACTCACTGAACATTTGTGTCACTCACGTGGCGTGATATACTGTGTATGCTGGAACCTGAAGTCACCCATCCATTTAACTTAAAGGCACCATCTTTTCTCATTCAGCTCCTTGGCAGAACATGAGCCGTACTGTTCTCTAAGGGTTTTCCCATGAGACCTACTGTACCATGAGAGGAGTTATATGGATGTGAGCCAGGACGTTGCAAGATGATATCATTGCATTGGGTCTCATGGGAGGAAGCTGAGGGGCTTTAGAGGTCCAGCTGTGATGATGACATCGCTGAGAGAAAGTTATCGGGACTGTTTCACACAGCTGCAAAGTTGCAGAGTTCCTTCACACGACTCTCTCCACATGGACCAGACAGCCCAGTTGTTATTGTCAAACTCCCTTAGTGGGAACTGGGGGTCATTTGGTTGAATGTTCTGAAATAGTAATTTTCTATGCCTTGGTCACTGGCATAAGGCCTTGGTGGTGCTAATTGCTGGTCTAAGCTAGGCAAATGTGAGCAAATCTATGTACTTATTCTGGGACTAAATTTCACACCTCTCAAAGAGGGAAAGCACTTAAAATTCTTTGCTGGATTTTTCTCCCCCATTGAAATGTCTAGCCTCTCCAAACGCGCTGACCACATTCCTGAGTCAATGCTCCTATGCCATTGTTCTCTGCATGTCAACTCTTTATCAACATTGTTGGTCTTATACAAAAGGAGAGTTTACAAACAAAGTGTGCACAAAGCATCCCTAGAGCAGGTTTGGGACTTGCTGAGACTTGTCCGTGGCTATGGGAGGTCTTATTCAAAGGACTCAGAGTCTGGCAGCTCTTCAGGCCAACAAAGGCGATAGGCATTCCAGTTATGCAGCAGAGCACCTTGCCCCTCAAATAGAGAGCATGTTGGGGCCAAGCTGCCAGAGTCCCAGCCTTGTCGCTGGAGCCTGGCCAGTTGGCAGCCCTCCCCAGCATGGCCAGTGCCTACATGTGCATGGGTATGCATGTAATGTGAAGGTAATGTGTTTATTGTGAAACATACTAGCCCTCGCCTCAGACTACGCCATAGCCACTGTCTGCCACACAACATAGTGTAATCTACTGGAGCCTCTTCAGACCAGACAGAGCAGACCCAACCCAGGATGTGTTAGCCTACACAACAGCAAATCCAGAGAGCGCCATCTTCTCTGGGCCAGTAGTCTTTACAATTTGTACCATTTAATTGAGATCAGGATTAATGGACAATGTAGAGCGGAGAGAGACTGGGTTAAGGATTGTGGGAACTGGGAAGCGATGAGGGCTGTTAGGAGGTGGATGGATAGGAAGATTACCCTCATGACCAATTCAAGGTTACACAGCGGACATGGGAGGGTCTGCTCGGCCATGGCACAGCTTGTGCTTAGGTGTTCGAAACCCATTCCACTGCTCGGCAGACTCGGCTACATCTGTGCACTGCTTCCTGTTGTGCTAATTGACTCCCCCCCAATCTGTCGGAGTTGTGCACAAGTCACTGCACTGGCTGTGAAGCTGACAGCCCCTCTGTACACACACACACACATACTCAGACGCCCACATATATTAAGCTAGTATAATGCATTAATTAATGTATAAAATTCAGTTAACAATTTCTTCCCCCAAGAGAGGATACTGGCTACTTTCTATTAAACCCAGTAGTCCTGATAGCTATTAGAAGCGTGTCTGTGAGGGATTGTTTATGTTGTGAGAGGCTCAGTAGCAGTAGGCAGGCAGGCAGCTGACTGACTGACTGACCACTGGGTCTGGTTGCCGAGTGGATGCCCAGGCATGTGAGGAATTTGTGTCTGGGCTTTGAAAGGAGAACAGGGGTACAGGAACATGGAGAATGCGGCGGCCCTGTCCTGTGAGGCACCTGTCTCAGTGAAAGGCTCCACTATGGAGCAAAACATGTGTTTGCAGAGCAGTTAAGCTCTTCACTAAAAGCATACACACATCCTGAATTATAGTATTTATTTGGGAGAGGCCCCTTCAATGTTAAGGTCATTGCCATTCAACCCTAAGCTATTCCGTCCTGCCCCCCTCCCTCTGGCCAGTGAAAGGGCCATTGTGATGATGGCTCTCTTCCTTCCTGCCCTAAGTCTGCTGTCCCTTAACATCAGCTAGCTGTACTTACTGTGTTGGTCAACTAACTAAAAGCTCAATGACCGTCTCAAGTCCACAACTACCACTCTCTGTCTTTGTGGCCTCGTCCCTTCTCTCTCACAGCTCATTTCAGATATGTCAACACGGCACAATGCTCAGCCTCTTCCCATCCTCCCTTCTCCTCCCCCTGCACAGACGGGCTATTGATCCTATGAAAGAGCCGAGAGGAGGAAATGACTAACTCACGTGCGCGGCCAGATGCATCATTCACTACCGCTCTGTTCGGGATGAGAGAGCATTTGCCTCGTTGCAGCCTCTCGTCTCATTCATATCTTAATTAATTTCCAATTTCATCCCCTCTCAATTTAGCTTTGGTTCCGTGTCGTTCCTTTCAGTCGTCATCCGGACCCGTAAATCAATACCGCTGAACAAGAGAAACCTGCTGAAGTGTTCTCTCTCACACTCACTCACTGACTTATGTACAGGAATAGTGTCACACCAAACTGGGCCATTGTGCTTTGTTTTTGTTTAGTAGAATCCACATGGCTAATCGTCCGCTCTGTTCTCCCTCGTCTCTGTCTCTCTGATTCCAAAAGCTTTGTCATTTACCTCAATGGTGTCACTCCTGGCAACAGGAGCAGCTTTAAAGAATGCGTGCAACAGGAGCACTGCTTTCGTTTCGAGACAAAGGAGTCTTTTTGACGTCACTGCCTCGCCTGGCTAAACAAAGAAAATGCATCCTCGAAATGAGGAGTGGACAGCAGCTTGAGCTGCAGCTGAATGCTGGTTTCAAACATGTATGGCTCAAGGAGAAGGGGACAGAGGGAAGGAGAGGATTGGATTTCTCTGGCAGGTTGTTTTTGTCTCTGTCTGAATGTATATGGGCTTCAGATTCAGGCTGATAAGGGAAACAGGAGCAACAGCATGTCTGGAGACAAGCTACTGGGCTTATCGTGTTTGTGTGTGCAGTCGGTGTGTGTCTACGTTGCTGTCTAGATCAGACAGCAGCCCCCTGTCTGCTTACTGAGCTCACTTCACACAAGAAGCCTACCTTCCCTCACTGTTACCATGGCCACAGCCAGCACAGAGCCCTCCCAAACTGTCACCATCAGCGAGGTGCACAGCTCAAACACACCCACTTGAAACACACCCACTTGAAATTAATTGGTTTACTGAAAAAAGAAGAAAAATTGCTTTTTCCTTCATGTCAGATCAATGGAAATGCAGGTAGAGCAGAAATATAAATTACTATTATGTAACGCTGTTTTTACTCTGAAGTGTCACTGTAGAAAAGTGCCAGGATAAGGTGTCCTTTTGATCACCTTTTTGAAGGCAAGCAGCATTTAGCGAGGGCGTTTGAAGAAGGCGAGGAGGAAAGTTTGGACAGTTTTGTGGCTGTGAGCGAGGAGGAAGCCTGTGATGAGCGACTTATGGCGGATGAGGGAAGATGGTTGTGTTCTGTGCCATCCGCCGCAATGATGACTGGGTGCATCCCAAATGGCACCTTATTCCCTTCATAGGCCACTACTTTTGACAAGGACCCATAGGGTCTATGGGCTCTAGTCGAAAGTAGTGCACTACTGTTACTTATGCAGAGGCAGGTCACACTGCCAGGCAGGCACAGAGAGACTCCACGATCATTAACTTCTCCCCGTGCACTCCTCCTCAGATCACCACGCCCTCACACAAGTTCTTCACAGCTTTACTTCTGTGGAGATGTTGAAGAAAAGTAAACCGCATGTTATCAGTTATCTACAAGCTACACCTTCAAGGCACATTAGGACATAAGGTTCAGCAATTGGGGTTTGTCATTTTGTCTATTTTTATTTGTCATGGGGAATCTTTGTGGTGTTTTCCTGATTGAAACATCTCTCCTTCTCTTACACAACCTGCTAATGAATGAGTTCAACAACATTAAAGGCGTGGCAGAATTTTTACACAGATGTTCCATTGGGATAAATTAAGCTCCCAGACACCACATGACATGAATGAAAGTAGTGTACACACACCTGGTATCTCACTCACACACATTGGCCTACTGTACAGTCAGGAAGTGAGATCAAGGGACAGAGAACAAACCCTCTGACCTCACTGTTGGTTTTATCCATAACTAATATCAATCTCTATGGGTAAAGCATTAAGTTATGGGTAAAGCATTAAGCTATGGGTAAAGCATTAAGCTATGGGTAAAGCATTAAGCTATGGGTAAAGCATTAAGCTATGGGTAAAGCATTAAGTTATGTAAAGCATTAAGCTATGGTGAAGCACTAAGCTATGGTGAAGCACTAAGCTATGGTGAAGCACTAAGCTATGGTGAAGCACTAAGCTATGGTGAAGCATTAAGCTATGGGTAAAGCATAAGCTATGGGTGAAGCACTAAGCTATGGGTGAAGCACTAAGCTATGGGTGAAGCACTAAGCTATGGGTGAAGCATTAAGCTATGGGTAAAGCATTAAGCTATGGGTGAAGCACTAAGCTATGGGTGAAGCACTAAGCTATGGGTGAAGCACTAAGCTATGGGTGAAGCACTAAGCACAGTAGATCACCTATATTCTATGTAAACCGTATCAAGGTGAAGAAAGGAGAGCAAGTTGGAACTTGACCTTGGTGCTATCTCTTTTAACATAACTAGACATTTAATGGCAACAGGTTCTCCTTTTAGTGCACCCATTCAGGCTTTTTGTATCAGCAACTCCTAAAAGGTGACAAGAAGGTCATTCCTTTTCTCCATTGTTCCCTCCAGACACAAATACAGCCTGCAATGAACCCCTCTGGTCTTTACAACCAGCGAAAGGCTTTATGGTTGTTGTGGGCATTGAGTATGAAATTGGAGCACGGTGGTGAATCACAGGTCAGATAGGTTAGACACAGAAAAAATATTGCTTTCAACAGTCCTCAATTGTATCTTATTTGTCTAACTTACTCCTCATCTATTGATGTGCCATAGAAGCAAGGTATACATAGCTTGATGTTAATTAATTCCCTGCCTTTTCTCAAAAGCCTTTTGTTGCATTTTGCTGACATCTCACACAGTGAATGTTTTAAAAGCAATGAGTGGTGATGAGAGGTTCGTATACTAAAATAAGTCTTACCAGTGCCGTCTTTAGCCAACGCTAGCATACTGCTACATTTGCATGTCTCTGTGCAGGCTTGAGAGCAGATGCAGGCAAATCAGAAGATATGTAGTCCATAAGACATTATTGGTAGCAGGGAGGGATTATGTGTCCAGCCCACCTGCTGTCCCTGGGACAGTGTGCTGGGGAGAAGCAGCATGGAGTTGGTGAGGTAATCCGCCTTTAGCCATCAGCTTCCTGGATTAGCACAATGCTAATGTGGGCCTGCCACCGTGCGATCCTGTTGGCAGGCCATTGTTGTTCTCCCTAATTTGTGTCAGTTTTTGTGATCGCCTAAACTTTTCCATTGACCGGTGTGACGAAAGAAGTTGACGCATGATTAGAGGGCCAGGACACTTCAGATCGGGTTTTCTGCTTGCCTCTGTATGGTCTCTTTCTGCAGAACCTCATTACATTTACATTTTAGTCATTGTAGTTGTGGTAAGTACATTTTTCCTCAATAAAGAATTTATCAGCCAAGTCCGTGCTAGTAGGAAAAGACAATAAAAAAAAGTGCAATAAAGTAAACATTTGTTTATGACTCCTTTCTCTGTGTGAGGAGTAGGAACAAGTCACTGTGTTATGTGTGCATTATTTCAGTGATGGACGAAGCACTGATTTCAACTCCACCATGGAGCAGAGGGCTTGGCTGTCCAGGCATTCAAAGGGGCTCTGCCTGCCCGGCTCGCCTTATGCCTCAGTGAGAACAGAATAATGGAAGGAGTGTGCTCAACCAACAGAATGACTAAATGACTGTAAAATGTGCTCTGTGATGTCAGGGAGCAGGTAAATCACAGTGAACTGGGCTGGAGGGTCGATGAACCGTCACTGGTCACTAGTGGCACTGACTGTAGTGTAGAGCCTTGGACTAAGAACACTTCAAGGATGCCTAATTTAGAAACTAAACCGCTAAGTGGCTTGTGATAGATATATTACTTGTAGTTGGACAGCTGCCAGTAATACTTTATGGAGAGAACGTTTTTTCTTTTCTTGGGAGTAACAGATATCAGTGGGGTTTTAAAACTCTTCACAAGCACTCAGGGTGAGGATTACTCTTTGGGGATACATGCTGATGGAGGAAACAAACTAGCCATGGGCATATTCATCACTCTCAGTTCTGTGTCCCTGGTATATTATCACTGGGCATGGTTTATAGCTATGGACTCGAGGCTTTATCGAGATTGTATTTCACCAAACACTCCCCATGTCTAGAGCTGTTATGGTGACCGTATTACCGCCACACCGGTGGTCACGAGTCCTGACAGCAGTCAAATTCGATGTGACCGTTTAGTCGTGGTAATTAGGCTTCTCCAAGCTCTGATGCTGCTGATGGTCATTAGTAGCCTACCAAACTTGCTAACTGCCTGGTACTCAGCACTCTATTGTCCCTCTAATCACTCTGACATCAATGTAAATGTAATCGAAAATCTAATCAAACACTTAATGAGAGCCCATGAGCTCATGTTGCGCAACATTTCTATAGTCTATGCAATTGTGTGAGAAAACAGAGTGAAGGCCTCTATTAAAAAGAGGAGGATCCCATCAGTTTTCTATAGGCCAGGCCTACTATATTTATTTCTCAACTTTCCTAATATTATGCACATTGCTTCTCTTTACAATAGGAGTATAGCCTACGTGGCTGGCATGAAAATGAACCAAGTTTGGGGGAGATAATTTTCAAATTGTGAATGAGAGAAGTGTGTACAGCCTGTGCAAAAAAACAAAGCAGAGCTCATGCCTTTCAAGCAACTTTTTTCAAATCATCATTAGAGTCGCATCATGCAGCCTTACAATATAGCCCAACGTTTGTATCACAACTAAAGTTACATAACTTTAAATTAAGCATATAGGAGTACGTATTTCTTTGTTAACCGCTCAACACAGAATAGCATGTGCGCACTCCCTCAAATCGTTTGGAGAAAATATCCTTTCTATTTTATTCAGCTTTGTTCAATTGTATTCTTCATACTATAAAATAATACCATGGAATGCTAAGCAAATCTTGTCTGCTAAATGAACTAGTGTAGCCCACAGCCATATGGCATAGCCAGATCAGGACCTAACATAAGGACAACTCAGAGTATGCTATTCTGTTCTTCTGAAATAGACTACATTTTCTTCATATCATGTTTCTTAAGACATGTCTAAAATAAATAATGGATTTATTGTAATGGTGTAGGCTATATTACATGGATTTATTAGACTTTTTAAAATGTCGTTCCAAAGGTCTACATCAGTGGCTTGTAGGCTAGCCAGGAGATGCTAAATGTGTTTATGTTAAAGAACGGTCAACTACTGTGAGACTGGCAGTTATTTGCTTGACAATCGGCTGACGAAATTACAGTACATGACTGCCACAGCCCTACTCATGTCTAGAGGATGATAGACATTCTACTCACAGTACTCTGACTGTGTTCTTTGGTGGTGGGATGCCTTCTGGGTGAAACCTCTAGTCTACTGTATGATATGTGTCTGCTGATTATGTCATACTTCAGTTTGGTCGTAAGTATCAAGGCAACTTTTGTGGTAAGTAGTGAAAAAGTGCCATTTTAATCTCTGGCAGTCTTACAGCGTTTTGCCTTTGTTAGAATGTGCAGAGGATTTACTTACGCTCTCTCAGGGATGCTATAGTCTTTATCCCTAAAGTAGGCTGTCCCATGAGGTCTCAAACAGATTTCATTTCCCAATGAGGAACCATCTCACCTCTGCATTAAGGAGCTTATACCTCCAGCAGTGTCTTAACTAATCACAGACAGTGCTTTAAGAAGCAGGGATGGAATAGTACTCTTCTGTTTCTCTCATCCCTCAGGATTAACACCAAACCTGCACTCTTCTCCTCTGCCGGATATCCTGCCGGTGAATACCTGAGATTAGTGAGGTGTTTGTAAGAGGAGTCTGAATACCTCCTGTGAGTTTGAGAAGGGGGCAGGATGTCACCTTTATGTCTCAGATTTACTGTGTTGATGTATGCTTTACTTTCTGGCTCCAGTAGCTCACTCAGGTTGGGCCCTGGTCAAAAGTAGTGCACTACATAAGAAATAGTATGCCAATTGTGACACATCCTCAGTGTTTGAGGAGTGATGGCAGGACAGTCTCTTAGTCCTATGCTATGTGTTTCTAATAAGACAAAGTGCCTCTTTTAATAAGCCAATCAGTGCTTGGGCTAGTCATAAGCCAGTCTCTGAGCCCCTCTGCCCAGCGTTGGTTGGCATTCTTCAGGATTACTGTGGCGGCACCACAGCCCTTCAAAGGCAGCAGACGTCACTCGTTGCGGATCACCCCCACAGCAGACATCTGCCCCCTGAAAGCAAAGCTAGAATTAGATCTGCCATCTGTCATTAAAACGTCAGGAAATGCATGTGTGAGGAAATGAATTTACTGTGTGTGTGTGTATGCTAATTTGAGTCCAATATGTGTAAACTGAAGATTAAGCTTCTGCTTTGTTTTATAGTGCCCCAGTTTACCAGAGTTGTGTGGGTGTGAGTAGTAAAGAGAGTAGAAGCAGACAGTACTGATCAGAGTGGGGTGTTTCACACCTCTAATACCTTGACAGGAGCTCTTAGCACTTCTTCAGAGGCTAGTGGCTCCTTCTCACATGTGTGCCATGTCAAACCCAGAACCTTCATTGGCCCCTGGTGGTAGCCAAGCCCTGTGAGAAGCCCAATCAACCCCACTCCACTAAATCAAATCAAATGTATTTATATAGCCCTTCGTACATCAGCTGATATCTCAAAGTGCTGTACAGAAACCCAGCCTAAAACCCCAAACAGCAAGCAATGCAGGTGTAGAAGCACAGTGGCTAGGGAGCACCTTGGCTGCATCTCAAATGGCACCCTATTCCCTATATAGGGCCCATAGGGCTCTGGTCAAATGTAGTGCACTATATTGGGAATAGGGTGCCATTTGGGATGCTGCTCAAACTTAAGATCAAAGACAACCTTCTCCTTTTTATGCCCTCATCAAGTCCCCATTCTTAGATGGGTTGTCATGGGTTCAACTGAAGTGCTCAGAGCAGTGATACTGCTGGTCCTGCATGGTGGTGTGTGTACAGTGTGTGTCTCTAAGGGGTTTCTTGGCTGTGTATACTTTGTCTATGCTGTGAGTGTGTTGAGTATGAGGGCGGCTGCAGTCATGCGTGGTGTGCAGCCAGAGCCCAGCTAGCTCCCAGTAGGATTGATGGGACCGCTCTCCATCTCAACCCCCACCCTGGACCCATATCAGCAGGAGTTAGTGAAATTGAATTGATTCACTTGTACCTCCTGCATGCAGGCAGCATATAAAAAATGTGGGTGGAAAAATGATCTGACAATGCATTCAGGGCTCCAAAGTGTGACCAATTTGGCCGCATATCTGACAAAATATTTTGCTGTGCAACCAGGAGTTTTATTTTGGGAGCACTTTGCAACTATAAGAAACATCTCCCAGATAATAATTGTTGTAATGATAAGGCTTCGCTGTAGCGTTGTTTCAGAGTGCCCTAGAGAAACAAGTGAGTGCAGATTCGTTAGCATCATGGTTGCACCATTACTACAGCGAAAGCGACTTGCTTCTAACCCAACCAGGTCAAAAGATCTGACCCACTGGCGTAACATTTTTATCTTTCTATAGCGCAGGGTTTCCCAAACTCGGTTCTGGGGCCCACTCTGGGTGCATGTTTTGTTTTTTGCCCTAGCACTACACTGTCACGCCCTGACCATAGATTGCTTTGTATGTTTCTATGTTTTGTTTGGTCAGGGTGTGATGTGGGTGGGCATTCTATGTTGTATGTCTAGATTGTCTTATTTCTATGTGTTTGGCCTAGTATGGTTCCCAATCAGAGGCAGGTGTCAGTCGTTGTCTCTGATTGGGAGCCATATTTAGGTAGCCTGTTTTTTCTTTGTTTTGTGGGTGGTTGTTTCCTGTATCCTGTGTTAGTGTTTTCACCATACGGGACTGTTTCCGTTTGTTTGTACTTTTGTTATTTTCGTTCAGTGTTCGTTTTGATTTATTAAATATATCATTATGGACACTTACCACGCTGCGCATTGGTCCTCCGATCCTTCCTACTACTCCTCGTCAGACGAAGAGGACGAAACCCGTTACATACACAGCTGATTCAGATGAGTTGGTTTTGGGGGGAGGGGGCCAGGACCGAGTTTGGGAAACCCTGCTATAGTGGATCGCAAGGATATATCATAAACCATGTTGTGGGCCGTTCTAGAACTACTTGCGTGTTATTAACCATTCGTTAATACTTTGTTCAGTCACTTTGTTCAGCCATTAACATCAACAGGGCTGTAGTGGAGCGGGTCAAGAGTTTCACATTCCTTGGTGTCCATATCACCAACGAACTATCATGGTCCAAACACACCAAGACAGTTGTGAAGAGGGCACGACAAAACCTATTCCCCTCAGGAGACTGAAAAGATTTGGCATGGGTCTCCAGATCCTCAAAATGTTCTACAGCTGCACCATCGAGAGCATCCTGACCGGTTGCATCACCGCCTGGTATTGCAACTGCAGTATCTGACCGTAAGGCGCTATAGTGGGTAGTGCGTACGGCCCAGTACATCACTGGGGCCAAGCTTCCTGCCATCTAGGACCTATATAATAGGCAGTGTCAGAGGAAAGCCCATAAAAGTGTCAGAGACTCCAATCACCCAAGTCATAGACTGTTTTCTCTGCTACTGCACGGAGCGCCAAGTCTAGGACCAAAAGGCTCCTTAACAGCTTCTACCCCCAAGCCATAAGACTGCTGAACAATTAATCAAATGGCCACTTGACTATTTACATTGACCCCCCCTACCCATTTGTTTTGTACACTGCTGCTACTTTTTAAAAACTTTATTTGTTTGGTAAATATTTTATTAACTCTTCTTGAACTGCACTGTTGGTTAAGGACTTGTAAGTAAGCATTTCATGGTAAGGTCTACACTTGTTGTATTCGGCGCATGTGACAAATAAAGTTTGATTTGACTTTGTTACCTCATTGGCTGGCTAACAACCAGATAAATTTACCAGTATATCAAAACATTTGGGGGAACAGAAAGAAAGGAAAAGGGATAGCTTCTTCAGGAGATCAATAGAGAGAAATAGTAATGGCATCTTTTTTCTTTTTCTGTAATAAGCAGTAATGGGCAGTCACTACCATCATGGGACTTGTATAATTTTTTTAATTCTGTGTTAACGTGATTCTTTAAAAAATTATTAAACCAACCTCAAAAAGCAGTAACCAGCACTACGAGATGGCTATGCATATATTTATGGCATACGGCTAGTAGCATAGCATCTCTCTTCATTGAATACAGGTGGTTAACGTCAACAACCCTCATTGAATATTCAAAAAAGGATTACAATAATGAGATGTATCCACCAATCCAAAAAAAGGATAGGTGGGAGCTAGACAGCCGCTTTGTGGACAACTCCCATTGTTACGACGGAGAGACATGTATCTTGTCAGTATGTCCATGATCTTTGATCATAGCAATAAATTATTGACAGTTCTCTTTCATCTCATCATCACCAAACTGACGTTTTTAAAGTGACGGTGTACAATTTTCAATTTAATGCATCTCGATGGGAAAATAGTGCTTTTACACAATGTAGAAATCTAATATATCAACATTTTAGCTTTTATAATAAACTAGTGTGTTTGCAGTGTTACCTATTAGTTTCTAGAGCACAACATGCTTCAACAGTTGCTTGAATTCATACAGGTCCGATATAGGCTGTACCTAAATCAATTAAAAATATATTATTTTCTGGTGCTCCTAAATTTCATGTATGCACAAGTGCTACCAGTGAAAAATGTTAATTTAGAGCCCTGGAACGCATTACATTTGCTAAATTATTTATCCTATTTGAGTACCATCCAAGTACATGTAGGCTAAACAGTACAGTTAAATCCAGCCTTGTATGCAGTCTATCCCATTGGAGAGGATTCATTACAAACCCAATGAAGCACTTAACTCTGCCAGCTGAGCTATAGATCACCAGTGAAGGTTTGCCAGTTCAAGCGAGTTCAAGAAAACCATACAATTACTGAGTTGACAGTATTTTCATCCGATTGACTATTACAAAAGTACAAAGTCGACAAGAAAGGGTTTCATATCACTGTGTTGTGCTGGGTTGGCAGTTGGGTTGGCAGTTTGCAGGCTACATGAAGATTCTGAGGCCCTGGTTCCCCTGATGAAGACTCCATGTCCATAGCACAGTAACATTGATGGAAGGAGACGGCAACAGGGATTGTGAGGGAGTGTAAGCTCCGTCTCCCCTCCTCTCACACACTTAAACATGGATTATGGCGTCTCAGAGACTTGAGCCCAATTTGCAGATGGCTGCATCCCTCCAACCCTCTCGCCCCCCCCCCTCCCCTCCCCTCCCCTCCGTTCACCCTCTCCTCTGTGCTCTGGCAGGTGCCTGGACCCTTTGGGGGGTCAGTGTTTTCTGTTGCGCCAGAACACACACTTGCATCAGAGCTGTGCCACTATGAGTGACAGTGTAGGCTAACGGTGTAGAGCAGACGCTCCTGGTTTCCAACCGATCAACCACCTCAGATCCCCATCAGAACAGTGTGCAGAACCTATTCCATGATGTATTCTCAGGGAACTCCCTGTGGCTCAGAACATACGTCTGATATCATAAAAGTCAGAGAACTATCCGTCTGTTCCTTTTCTTACAAGGATGTCAGCGAACATAACTTTGCCCTTTTTTGTTGTCAGGTTTTGACGTGCTAGCTTGTTCCCCTAAGCTCTACTCGGGGGGGGGGGGGGGGGGGGGGGGGGGGGGAAGAGTTGCTGCCATGCATGCAATTCGTAGCAGCATTCAAAAGCTTGATTATGATGCAATTCTAAAACCCTTGGAAAATATACGTTAACGCATTATTACCCTTCAACAACTGCCTGCGTTAGTGCTGCTAAACAAAGATGGCATTTGAAAACAAATTGATATTTTGCTAACCTTTGAATGTGGTAGGAATGTGTGAATTAGCTCACAGATGGCTTGTGCTCACAAATGCCAGCTCACTTGGAGAACTGCAAAGAAAAATTTATATTGTTAAGTAAGCGGCGCAAACTAGTGCCGTCACTTGCATCTAAAGAACTTCCATCTTTGTAAATTTTTCTAGAGAGCTGTCCCATGATCAATACCTGCGTCTGTAATGGCACCATTTCCCCTATATAGTGGTCTACTTTTGCCCAGGACCCATAGGGCTCTACATGTGAATAGGGTGCCATTTGGGACGCAGCCAGGCTCACCCCATCCCTTTTTGTCCCTGGGAGGAGAAGGAACTTCCTCCACTTTCTCTGTGCATGAATGGCATCACCGAGACACACGGTGGTAGTGCACTATATAGGGAATAGGGTGTTATTTCGGATGCACCCAGTGACTCTTTATGGTTCACCTGACCCCCACCTGAGTTATGGGAAGCTCTCATTAAACACAAAATTGCATCCTTACCAATACTGTTTATGAATCAAAAAGTATTGTCTTCCTGAGACACATCCTCCTTGTGTGGAATAAGGAACTGATATGATGGCCTTGGTATAGGCCTACAGTCGTGGCCAACAATATTGTCACCCTTGCACTTTTTTCAAGTAACTACGTTGAAATTAAGTATTTGGTCTCCACAATTCTTTAATATTACAGAACCTTTGTTTTTTATTCAGAACTTAACATATCCATTAAAAATAGCCTAGACTTAATAATTGGTAGCACAGCCTTTGGTCAAAATAACTGCAATTTAAGCGCTTCCTATAGTCATCAATGAGCTTCCTGCACCTTTTTAGTGGCAGTTTGGCCCAGTCCTCTTGTGCAAACTGTTCCAGTTCTCCCAGATTTGAAGGGTGCCTTCTCCCAACTGCTGTTTTCAGATCTCTCCAGAAGTTTTAATGGGATTTAGATCTGGACTCATTGCTGGCCACTTCAAAACAGTCCAGCGTTTTGTCTTGAAACATTCCTGGGTGCTTTTTGAAGTGTATTTTGGGTCATTGTCCTGCTTGAAGACCCATGACCTTTGAAGGAGACCCAGGTTTCTGACATTGGGTCTGACATTGCACTCCAAAATGCCTTGTTATTCTCCTGATTTCACGATACCATGCACCCGTTCAAGGCACCCAGTGCCAGAGGCAGCAAAGCAACCCCAAAACGTCACAGAACCTCTTCCATGTTTGACTGTAGGGAAGGTGCTCTTTTTGTTGAAGGCTTCATTTTTTTCTGTAAACATAGAGATGGTGAGGGGCCTCCCGGGACGCAGTGCTAACTGCATCGCAGTGCTAGCTGTGCCACCAGAGATTCTGGGTTCGAGCCCAGGCTCTGCCGCAGCCGGCCGCGACCGGGAGGCTCATGGGGCGACACACAATTGGCCCAGCATCGTCCGGGGTTAGGGAGGGTTTGGCCGGCAGGGATATCCTTGTCTCATCGCGCACTAGCAACTCCTGTGGCGGACCGGGCACAGTGCACGCTGACCAGGTCACTAGGTGTACGGTGTTTCCTCCGACACATTGGTGCGGCTGGCTTCCGGGTTGGATGTGTGTTGTGTCAAGAAGCAGTCCGGCTTGGTTGGGTTGTGTTTCGGAGGACGCATGGCTCTCGACCTTCGGCTCTCCCGAGTCCGTATGGGAGTTGCAGCGATGAGACAAGACAGTAACTACTACTAATTGGATACCACGAAATTGGGGAGAAAAAGGGGTAAAATAATGGTGTGCTTTACCAAAAAGCTAAAATTTGGTCTCATCTCCACAGAACATTCCCCAATAAGGATTTTGGCATGTTCAGGTGTGTTTTGCCAAATTGCAGTTGGGCGTTCTTATGTCTCTCTCTCAGCAGTGGGGTCCTCCTGGGGGTTATATGATAGGAGTATCATATAACCCCCTTTCATTGAGTTGGCGACAGATGGTGCTTGTTGAAACTGTCATACCTTGTGTCTGAAGGTCAGCTTGAATCTGTGTGGCAGTTGATCGAGGTGCTTTCTCCACCATTCAGATAATCCTTTGCTGCAATCTTCCATCAACTTTTCTCTTGCAGTCACGTCCAGGGAGGTAGGCTACAGTGGGCTTTGGCCTTAAACTTCTTGATAACATTACGTACTGTGAAAACATGACTATCAAAGTCTCTGGAGATGGACTTGTATCCTTGAGATTGATTGTCCATGCTTGGCCACAATCTTGTGTCTGACCTCTTCAGATAATTCTCTGGTTTTCTTTCTTTTCTCCATGCTCATTGCGGTACACACAGTGACACAAAACAGGAGAAGGAGTCCTTTTCTCTGATCAAACTGGTTAAATTTGTGATTTTTTTATATCGCAGGCACCTGCAACTCACTACAGGTGAGTTCAATTCCAAAGTAAAGGAGAAACACCTGCTTGAAATCAAATGATTTTTAACTACTTATAGAAGGTGCCAATAATATTGTCCAGGCCATTTTAGAAATTGTGTATTATTTGAAAAAAGTGCACGGGTGCCAATATTTTTGGCCACAAGTGTATATTTTGTGTTGATCACGAAGCTCGTCTCTTGGATGGGGATGCTCACTGTCTGAATGCTATGTCTGTCTGTAGGCTATATAAACACAGTAGTTTCCCCCATGGGTTTCTTCTACCTTAGTCAATATCTTTCATCCTAGTGAGGAGAGTGGTTGTGTCCCAAATTGCACCTTATTCTCTTTATACTACACAGGGCCCATAGAGCTCTGTGCACTATAAAGGGAATAGGGTGCCATTTGGGAAAGGGTGCCATTTGGAACATATCCAGTATGTTGAAGGGAGAGCAGGAAGAGAGAGAGAGCCTTGGAAACGCTGTCAGACAACCACCCACACACTTGTCCTTGTAGTATGAGGCCTAGTTGGCTTTCCTCCACTTGCATCATTTGTGCTATTGTGGCTGAGAACAACAGTAGAAATACTCATGAAAATGTCTTAAGAGTGTCTGTAGTAGAGTAGATACAGAATACATACTGTCTGGATCAAGGCTTGAACAAACTGGATCTTGAGGAACTAGGCCTAATACCTATGAGGCTGAATCAACTCTTGTTGATGTCCGTGACCTTCAGATAGACAGACATGGTCAGTTCACAGTAAGCTGTCACTGACTGGACTTGGACAATTCCAACACCAATGATGTGAGTCAGATATGATTTTACAAATGACATTTGCTGTACAAGCATGTCCTCTATGCATCAGTCAATCAAACCCCGATTTTAAAAAGGCAAAACAAAACAAGATGTGCAGTACCAGCCAAAAGTTTGGACACAGCTACTCATTCCAGGGTTTTTCTTTATTTTTACTATTGTCTACATTATAGAATAATAGTGAAGACATCAAAACTATGAAATAACACATATGGAATCATGTAGTAACCCAAAAAGTGTTAAACATAGAGAAAGTGGAGGTAGTTCCTTCTCCTCCCAGGGACAAAGAAGAAGTCTGAGGTGAGCCTCGCTGCTTCCCAAATGGAACCCTATTCCGATATAGAGCCCTATGAATCCTGGTCAAAAGTAGTGCACTATGTAGGGAATAGGGGCTGCATATTTGGGCTGCTGCCCCTGCCTTTGTCCAGGCTGTAAACTGAGTCCGCATTCAGCGGGAGCAGGGAATGCTAATGCGGAGCTTCATGAAATGGGTTTCCATGGCCGAGCAGCCGCACACAAGCCTAAAATCACCATGCGCAATGCCAAGCGTCGGCTGGAGTGGTGTAAAGCTTGCCGCCATTGGACTCTGGAGCAGTGGAAACGTGTTCTCTGGAGTGATGAATCACGCTTCACCATCTGGCAGTCCAACGGACTAATCTGGGTTTGGCAGATGCCAGGAGAAAGCTACCTTCCCCAATGCATAGAGCCAACTGTAAAGTTTGATGGAGGAGGAATAATGGTCTGGAGCTGTTTTTCATGGTTCGGCTGGGCCCCTTAGTTCCAGTGAAGGGAAATCTTAACGCTACAGCATACAAGGACTTTCTAGACGATTCTGTGCTTCCAACTTTGTGGCAACAGTTTGGGGAAGGCCCTTCCCTGTTTCAGTATGACAATGCCCCCGTGCACAAAGCAAGGTCCACACAGAAATGGTTTGTTGAGATCGGTGTGGAAGAACTTGACTGGCCTGCACAGAGCCCTGACCTCAACTCCCTCGAACACCTTTGGGACTAATTGGAATGCAGACTGCGAGCCTGGCCTAAACGCCCAACATCAGTGGCCGACCTCACTAATGCTCTTGTGGCTGAATTGAAGCAAGTCCCCACAGAAATGTTCCAACATCTAGTTGAAAGCCTTCCCAGAAGAGTGGATTCTGTTACATCAGCAAAGGGGGGGACCAACTCCATATTAATGCCCATGATTTTGGAATGAGATGTTCGATGAGCAGGTGTCCACATACCTTTGGTCATGTAGTGTATTTAGTCAAATGTGATGAAGGCTCTTTATCTTTTGAAGGAGAGCTGTGATTTAGAGTCCTTTCATTAGCTCCAACTTCTACTAAGATCAGCAAGAAATCTCCCAATCTGTTGTTGGTTACTACTAGGCATCGTATAAACAACAGAAAATGTTGTTTAATTCCATTTAATTCAACTGGAACGGGTTTACATTTTCTCCCTTTCAGCATTGCATAGGATAGGTTTATTGTGCATATATTATATTGTGCAAGCCAGAATGGCCCTTAGGGTCGTGTTTCTGTGGACAGGAGGCAGTTTGATGTACAAGTACAACTCCTGGACGGGAGGCTAGTCTGTCAACGGGCTTGTAAAGGGCAGTTATAATGACAGCCTCATTACTGTTGGAAACAAGAGGCTGATAATTTGATGTGAGTTATAACACACACACACACATTCATAAACACACACATTCATATACACACACATTCATATACACACAAAAAACTATTGGATTTAGGGGATTAAGGGAACTCCTGCTGAGATGAAACAAGATTCCTGTTTTCTCCCAACATTCTGGTAGCAGAAGCATGGAATTGGGATCAGCTGGGAGACTGACAGCCAGGAAGCCTGAATAAAAGCAACTGATGGCATTTAAGATCTTGTTTGTGTAGAAGAGTTAATCCACTTCTTTACTTCAAAATAAAATGATTTTGCATGAGGATGAACATAAAACCTCAGGGTAAGCTTCCAGAGAAGACAAGCAAGCCAGGCCTGATACATCTACTTGCCAGACAACCCAGTCAAGTGTCTTGATAAGATCTCTGAGTTTGAAAATACCTCCTCTGAGTCCCAAATGACCTATGGGCCTTGGTCAAAAGTAGTGCACTATTTAAGGAATTGGGTACTAGTTGGGACGCAGACAACCTCTCACAGCAATAGTAGAACTCTCTTTTGGACGTTAACAGGTCACAGACGTCCTACTCTCCAGAACTCTCATAAACTCCTCTGAGAGTTGTTTGTTTAGCTCTCCACAGCCATGCCCTTTACAATTGTAAACCTGGTTAGGGTCTGGTGTGTCCCTGGCAGTCAGGGAGATCAGGAGCCATCTCCTATTTCTCTGTGTGTGGTGGCTGTACTGTACTGGCCCTAGACAGCCTGTCTGCAGTCTACTGCAGGCCAACCAAACCTGGGGGATTTGTCTTGTTCTTCTCGGCGGCCGTCTGCCTGTCACGAGGCATATGGAGGGTGACGGTACAGTGTTGTGATTGCTGTCCTCATCGTTATCACTGGGCTCAATGGATGGATGTTTAATCTGCTCTCCGGGCCTACAAGAGTATTTGAGGGCAAGAGAGAGGGTGCAATTAGGGGCTGGGGAGTGGGGGATGGGTCAGGGGGGTACAGGGAAATAATAGGGTCATGCTGGGGGGGACTTTCACCCATGGAGGGGAAATGCCCCTAATTAGAACTGGGGAGAAGGCTGTTGTCTGACCAGATAAGTGGGTGATTTTGAACATGTAATTAGGTGTGGGGCATACTCATCCAGCCTTCTGCTGTTTTGGTCCGCGGGACTGCTGGATCGGATTGTGGCCTCCCTGCACTGCAGCACAACAGCTGTGGAGCCTAGGCTACTCTCACGCTATTAGAGACAGGGAAAGGATGGGAACCCATTGACATTTTAATGTGGTGATTATATTAAACACGCTATGTGGTTACTGAGCAGTTCTGTCTGCAGTGCTTTCCCAACATGAGTGATTGGTTAGTTTGTAGTATATCAGCCGCTCACCCTGTGTAATCATTGACTTTGCTTGTGAGAGCTGTGTTCAAGTCAGGCACTGTTATCTCTGACCTGTGTATCGTAGTAGGCACATACTTTTCTCCTGTGAAACTGTAGCCTAGTTGGAGTGAAACTGTTGGTATCAGTAATGCCGTTGGTTTGTGAGTCAAGTGGACAGGGTGCAAGGTCCCTGCGGGTGATCAGGCTGTACTGTATGTATGCAAAGTAATTTTCCCTTTTTTCAGTGTTACAATAACAATATTGTTGATCCTCTCACAGCCACACAGTGCTGAGTGATTGGAGGTGGGCATTGAAGTAGTCAAGGGCATTGAACAGTCATTAGTGCAACCTTACTCTCCACTGTAAGAAGGTCTTCAAGTAGTCAAGAGAAGGGGAAGACTTGTATAGAAGCTATTATTAATCCAATGCCCCTTCCTCTCTGCTAATGTGCTGTCACAAAGCGGCAGTGAGCTCCACAAACAAGCGGGCTGTAGAGTCGGGTAGCATTATGAACAGCGGGCCAAGCAGATGAATGTGTGGCTGCAGGACTTTCTCTGCAAAGCAGGGAGGGAATAATCCTGACAGGCTGTGACTACGCTTTTTTCGACTGTCTGCCTCTCTGTGTCAGGCAGAGCAGAGGAGCAGCCTGGGTGGGTCCTTTACCTGTAAACCCTGCTTTCCTGCGCTGCTTACATCTCCCCTGTCTAGTCCAGCAAGGAGCCCCTTTCTGTCTGTTCCTATTTCCTTTCTCTTTATGGGGGAAGAGTCACTACACAGCCCCACGTACCAAATGGCCCCCTATTACCTATACAGTGCACTACTTTTGTGGGCCCTGGTAAAAAAATAGTGCACTATATAGGGAGTAGGGTGTTGTTTGGGATGTAACCCACAGCTCTGCGTCATGCAGTCCGGCCCTGTGGCTCTAAAACGCATCATCAACATCAAATAGATGAAGCTCTAATGATGGAGATTAGTAAATGATTTCACAGTACATATGAGATGTTCTGCTGACTGGGCTCTTTCACCTGGTGATCGACAGATTTATTTTTTTACAGACGCATTGTTGTTTATTAATTGCTCTCCAGCTCCCTGCTGACAGAGTGACCCTAATGGACTGGAATTACTGCCGTCTCGTAATGCATTAACCTCCCCCTCCCTCACCTCTCTCTCCCCCCCCCCCCYCCCCCTSTCMTCCCTCTSGTCTGTTGTTCTGCATGCAGCTGATTCCACAGCAGCTGGAGAGGCAGGCCAGGCAGCCCAGCCGGGGCAAAGTGCAGGATGATCACTGATCATGTGTTCCACCACCACATGGCCCTGGGTCTCTGGTCCACTCCCTGGGGGCCTCAGGCTCTGTCAATTGACATTGAGGCCAACTAGATTCCAGGGTGTAACAAGGGCCACGGGGACCCTGGTCAATAGGGATGTTGTATGTATCCCAAATGGCAACTTATATCCTACATAGTGCAAAAGTAGTGCACTATATAGGAGAGAGTGCAATTTGGGAGGCACCCATTGTAGGACCCTGGGAGCAGAGACCACTGCCCTCCCTGCCCCCTTCGGGCTCTTTGTTTTCCCATTAATCTATTAATGTACTTTAGAGAATGGAGAGGTCAGGAGAAGTCTGTTCATTAAAGATTTTGTCTGTTGTTTACCTCGTACATGGTGGTAGTAGGACAGATGGAGCTTCAGGGCCTTGTGGCTTCAACCCAAAACGCTGAGGTTATTTTAGTCCCCCTCATGGGCAATGAAAAGGTATGCAAAGCAAAGGAGCATTTCACTATGAGTGTTACAGTACCTCTATCAATTGTTGCAAAATTCCTGTCTGGCTGCGGCCTATGACAATTACATTACGATCCTATGTATGTGCACTGGGCCACGAGGAAAGGAAAGTACATCCTCATCTCATGTCACTGACTGACTGACTGACTGACTGACTGACTGACTGACTGACCCTCTTGATCCCCCTGATCCATGTCCCAGCCACCCCTATGGCTCAGCAGGGGGCTGCAGCCCACCACTACACTACAGACACGACTCTTTAAGGAGTGCACACATCGCACCCAATGTGGATTTCCCGTTCGTCTACCATTCATTTAGCGCGCTGTTGACGTCTGACTGCTGACATTTTCACGAGATTGTACATGGAAAATCAGTTTGCACTCGGTTCCCCTGTACTCTCGGCAGGCAAAATCTCAGGGGATCTGCCACTGGTGGCCCTTTAAAGTTGCTCTTTGTGTCACTTATTGACTCGCTTTGCTGTAAATCAAATAAAATGTTATTGGTCACGTACACATATTTAGCAGATGTTATTGCGGGTGTAGCGAAATGCTTGTAAGAAATAACAAAAAAAAAAAATAAATACTGCAAAGTTGCTCTGTCAGCGCCTTGTTTGTAGATCTACTGCATAGTACATCTATGGGCTCACACGGTGATCCCCCCCCCCCCCCCCACTGCCTGCCTACACTACTGACGTCAACTGTATTATTTACTAGAGTGAATATTTCATGGTGGCATCAGGACTGGGGACGTGCTGCGTTGTTACCAGAGGGCCACCGCCACCCATCTCATGGCAGGCCACCCATCTCTTCCTGCCCTTGGTAAAAGGCAGCTAAATCAGGGCAGGCAGTGAGTGTTTCATTTTTGGCGCTGCCTGTGTGATAAAACCAGATCTCAGATCTTAATTTGGGTTTTATTGCCGCTGGAGAAAATCGAGAAGGGAGGGAGGGTACAAAGTTACCGGCCTCCTGCTCTTTATAGGAAGCAGGAAGCCTCTTCACACACGCTCAGATTGTCATCCCCCTGCCTTTAAAAAGAGGGGTAAAAATGAACACCTTTGACATGACAGCGAGAGAGAACGGGAGGGGTAGGGGTGGGGGCGAGCGAGAGAAGCCCTTAATGTATTATAGATAGACAGATCAGGCTGCAACGTCTTCTCTTTTCCTCTCCAGTAATACAACTGTGAATTTGTGGAAATAAATCCCTGGAGGGAGGGAACATGAAAGGGCAACTTCATAAAAGTTAGTGGCTCAGAGAAACTAAGCTGGCTTTATTGTACAGTGCAGTGTGGTTGGGATGGGTGTGTGTGTGAGAGCAGAGAATGGGTGTGGGGGTGCTTTTTGAAGGCAACTGGAGGGGAGGCAAGGGCACTGTGTGTGGACATCTTAGGACAGTGGTACCCTATCATAAAAATGGATTGTCAATGATTATTAACGTGTCCTTTCCTTCTTATGTCTTACAGTGAGGGGGTCTTCAAGTGCCCAGAGGACCAGCTGCCCCTGGACTATGCCAAGGTACGGTTAAAACTAACTTATCCACTTTCTCACATGTCCCCGACAGTCCCACCCATTCAAGTTTGAATACGATCTGTGTGCC
This sequence comes from Salvelinus sp. IW2-2015, assembly GCF_002910315.2. Classification (NCBI taxonomy): domain Eukaryota; kingdom Metazoa; phylum Chordata; class Actinopteri; order Salmoniformes; family Salmonidae; genus Salvelinus; species Salvelinus sp. IW2-2015. Next base: position 53,308 of record NW_019957542.1, on the reverse strand, counting down.
AGTTAACCAATACTTAAGCCTACAACCATAGTTAAGCCTACAAACACGCCCCAATCAACAGAATTCACCCTCACTTTCTGATGTGCTCCTTCTTACAAAATCATGTCTCTGGGCTACCCAGTAACTTCCCCATACCACACACTTATTATGAATGTAAATCTGTGTGTTGTACCACGTCCTGGTCAGGCTGAGATGAGGCCTTATTTTAACTGTGAATCTGAAGTGGTGTGACCCAAATGGCACTTTTGACCAAAAGTAGTGAACTATTTAGGGAATAGGGTGCCATTTGGGAAACCGCAAGGACACATGAGTCACCATGTCCCTTACCCCAGACCCATAGACCAACAGACAGAGGGCTCAGGCAGCTAGCTTGCCATCCTCGTATAGGCCCACTAATTGTGCTAACGAAGGACCACAGGCTACTCATTCCCCTTGGAATGTCAGGGTTGATGGCGGTCCGTTTCTCAATGCACAAAACAGTTCACTCTCGCACACTACTGTCAACATGGAAGTTTTACAGTTTTATACAGTACCCATGAAAAACAAATGAGCAGACATGATTACACAACCGGAGAGCGGCTGGGGAGTGGTAAAAGCACTCTCCAGCCTAGCAGCCAAGTCAAAGGTTGTGTTATATTTTTAAGTATTGCATTGCTGGAGAAAAGCAGGGTATTGCGTTAATCTTACCGAAAAGAGAGGCAAAATCACAAAAACAGTAACTCTCCTAAAACTCTTCATCCCGGTCCAGAGAAAGAATACCACATCTAAATCTCTTTAATTAAACTTTTGGCTTCTTACTCCGTCTTTTATTTTAAGCATTTAATCAGATTGTACAGGGGGTGTATGGTGGCAGTCTCTATTCGTAATGAAAGAATGACTCTCCCACAAACTTGATTTTCCCACTGTGCCAGAGTGTGCAGCAAAAGGATAAGGACTTAATTCTGCTCTGTGCATGAGAGGACCCCAAGCTTAACGCTTAACGCTAATTCATCATCTCAGTTACTGTACAGTCTCACTGGCTAGTTTTCCCATGAATTAATGAATTGCCCATACAGTAGGCCCATCGTGCTCTATACTAGAACATTAGCATGCTAAAGTGTGTTAGGAGTTCAGAGGCAGTAATCCAGTGAGGTGGTGAGGTCAGTGGAGTAGCGCTGCTTATGCCGAGCTGCGACCGCTAGCGAAGCTCTTAAGGAGACTGTAGACACGACAGAGAAGCAGTACACGGGTCCCCACTGGGAGGACGTGCTCATTGCACACCTGTCAGACACTGGTAATTACTGATACCTTCACAGCCTCCCAGTCACCTGTAAAATACACCCTGCTGGTGACTAGGGTTGCGTCCCAAATGGCACCCTATTCCCTATATCGTACACTTCTATTGACCAGAACCCTGTGAGCCCTGGCCAAAAGTAGTGCAGTATATAGGGAATAGGGTGCCGTTTGGGACACAGTCCAGCTCCCTGGGTACAGCTCATTACACTTTGTCCCTGTCCTTGCCCTCCCCTGAACACAACTAAATTCTAATAATGCTCTCATTTCACCCAGGCAGTGCAACATGTCATTAAAATATGGCCCTGTTGTCAAAGAGAGGAAGCAGAACGTCAGTAATGTAAAGGGATGGGTTCTGCTGTGAGACTGCAGCTGACTGTCTATTCCAAAACACAGACAGACAGACAGACAGCTTTAGTTACATGATCCTCCAGGGACTATGTTATTAAAAGGTCTTTATTGCAGTCCCCCGCAGACTCCCAGGCTGGAACAATAAGGGTGTGTTAAGGTTTACTTTAGAGGATTTGGTTTCTTTGTCATCTTGGCTCAGCACATGTGATTTCCAGTAGGAAATAGTATTGCGGTTATCTGCTTCAATCACTCACCATGCATTATTATGCTGCGCACATGCTGCAGTACATTGTAAGAGACAGTGCTGTTCTGTAGCACAATACAATACTTGCTTTATTGGTCCATTTGCACAGATAACCTATTCTTTATTTGTTGCTGTCATAGTACCCAACCTGACACACAACACACACATCACAGACCGGGAGCAACACACACATTCTCTGCCATAGTGCTGAGCTCTTTTCAAATGGAAAGATTCTTCTCTACTTTATATTTTGGTGACTTGAAGGCAGTTTTCATTACAGCATGGTGAATGTGATATATAATTCATCCTCACTAGTTAAACTACTGTAGCACACAGCTTTTATTTGCGATGACATAACAGTTCATGTAAGTTAATGGACCAGTACATTTTGCCAAGTCAGGAGAGTGAAAAGTTTTACCTCAGATCTACTTTTGGCCCTAATGTATTATTCACTGGACCCTTTTTAGTTCCACTGCACATTTACCTTTTACAATTCAGACTTTTACAGTTCTAATAGGGTGACGAGAACATAAACATTTACAGAGTACTTATTTATGTCTAAAAAAAACATTTAGGCTATGGTAAAACCATAGTATCTCAATGTTTTGATTCATAGCCTATAGAGAAAGAGACCGCTTCTCGTATGAAGGCGTGTGACTACAGTTGAGCTGTTATTTGTTTTAGGGACAGCTTTGACATTTTGAGGAAGTTCCTTTTCTCCTCGTGTGACAGAGGCAGCCAGGGCAACATATGGACGGAGATTCATGCAGTGCTGCCTCACAAGGGTTGTCACGGAGAGCATTTGTGTGTTCTAAATCTGTAAATCCAGAGGATACTGTTCTTTAGGGAGCAGGTTTGGCTTGATTGGATAGAGAAGGACCTCATCCTTCTTGATCAGTGACTATGGGGTGTTCTCTCCCTCCTTCCTCACTTTAATTCTCTCTGATGTTTTCTACATTTCATGAACTATAATTCCATAAACATTGCGGTATGTGTTCTTGTGTTCACAGAAGTTCAATTGTTATTCCTAATTTTGGGACTGATTCATTCGTCCTTCGTGTCCAGGACTAGTACTTTTAACTTCCTCTTCTGCTGTTTTGCTGCTGGTCGCTCAGACCCTCTTTGTCAAGGCTTCGTTGTATTATTAATACACTTAGTTAGGCATCAACATGATAATCATTCCTAACTGCTGGAAACACCCTTTGTCTTACTCAGTCACACACTATATTAGTTTGAGTGTTGCCCTGGGTGCGGCCACTATTTCCCCACACCATCCAGGGTTTATACTGCAGTTATCCCAGTGTGACCCGACGCCTGTGTTTTGCAGTCAGTATTAAGGAGATAGCTTCCTGTACAGGCAGTGTACTTGTACGTCAACCTGCCTCATGCTACAGAAACAGGAGATAGGCTGGACAAGGTATATCTATACCTGTGAGCCAGTGCTGATCATGTCCTCATGGTTGTGTCATGGCTACAGATCTTCCCTGACCCAGAGCTGGAGCAGCAGATCCTGGCTCTGCCCATCCGCTGCATCCACAGTGAGGAAGGCTGTCGCTGGACCGGACAGATGAAGCAGCTCCAGGTCAGTAGCTGCCTGCCTGGCTTTCTTATCTTTTTTTACCTCCCTCTCTCTCACTCATCCTCTCCCTCTCTCATCCTGTCTAAGATACCTTTTTTATGACCATAGCCCTGTGTCTCGTGCCTCCAGTGTGTTGGGTTATCTGCTAGCGGAGGCCTGGCTAAATGCTAAATGCAGGCTGAGAGAGCGTGTCGGTGTCTTGCTGCTGACACATTCCTCTCTCCCCCCCTCCCTCCGTCTCCATCAGGGTCACTTCTCCACCTGCGCCTTCAATGTGATCCCCTGCCCCAACCGCTGCTCCATCAAGCTGACGCGCCGTGACCTGCCCGACCACCTGCAGCACGACTGCCCCAAGCGCAAGGTCAAGTGCGAGTTCTGCGGGAGCGAGTTCACCGGGGAGGCCTATGAGGTAAACAACAACAAGCAGAGACCTACAAGCACTAGCAAGTAAACAACCTGGTTAAGGCCACATTTTTCCTTGAGTGAATAGTAGTCTTTGTAGTGTCTACTCCAGGAAGCCAAGTATGTAAATTATGCTAGCTTTTGATGGTGGCAGTGTATTTAGAAATATCACGTTTGTTGGCGTGAGGGGAGAGACGTAGAACTGTGCACCTTTCATACTGTGTATTTTTCTCTCCGTCCAGAGAAGTGGTGCCTCATGGTTAAAGTTAGCCTCTTTCCCTCTCACTAACACCTCTGTTACTGTTTACAGGCTGCCCCTCCTCTGTTTATACAGGCCCAATGTGGCCTTTCCAACATAACAGAATCATTAATATGGCTCCAGCTTTTTATAGGAAAGTAATTTGTTCATTTTTCAGTGGCAGTGGGATCATAAAATTGGCCCTTGAATGTTTTGGTACACCTAATGGAGAGCTCTTCTTTGACTACACCCATTCAGCATCGTTCACACCTTCTTAAGCCTTACACGGAACCCAAACCGTCTGCGCGCGTGCACCATCGTGCATAAATTCCTTTTGTCCCCCTACACCAAACGCGATCACGACACGCAGGTTAAAATATCAAAACAAACTCTGAACCAATTACATTAATTTGGGGACAGGTCAAAAAGCATTAAACATTTATGGCAATTTAGCTAGTTAGCTTGCACTTGCTAGCTAATTTGTCCTATTTAGCTTTCTTGCGGTTGCTAGCTAATTTGTCCTGGTATATAAACATTAAGTTGTTATTTTACCTGAAATGCACAAGGTCCTCTACTCCAACAATTAATCCACACATAAAACGCCCAACCGAATTGTTTCTAGTCATCTCTTCTCCTTCTAGGCTTTTTCATCTTTGAACTTACAGTGGGGAGAACAAGTATTTGATACACTGCCGATTTTGCAGGTTTTCCTACTTACAAAGCATGTAGAGGTCTGTAATTTTTATCATAGGTACACTTCAACTGTGAGAGGCGGAATCTAAAACAAAAATCCAGAAAATCGCATTGTATGATTTTTAAGTAATTCATTTGCATTTTATTGCATGACATATGTATTTGATACATCAGAAAAGCAGAACTTAATATTAGGTACAGAAACCTTTGTTTGCAATTACAGAGATCATACGTTTCCTGTAGTTCTTGACCAGGTTTGCACACACTTCAGCAGGGATTTTGGCCCACTCCTCCATACAGACCTTCTCCAGATCCTTCAGGTTTCGGGGCTGTCGTTGGGCAATACGGACTTTCAGCTCCCTCCAAAGATTTTCTATTGGGTTCAGGTCTGTAGACTGGCTAGGCCACTCCAGGACCTTGAGATGCTTCTTACGGAGCCACTCCTTAGTTGCCTTAATTACTTAAAAATCATACAATGTGATTGTCTGGATTTTTGTTTTAGATTCCGTCTCTCACAGTTGAAGTGTACCTATGATAAAAAATTACAGACCTCTACATGCTTTGTAAGTAGGAAAACCTGCAAAACCGGCAGTGTATCAAATAATTGTTCTCCCCACTGTATATGGTGATTGGCATCTAAAATTTCATAGTATTACCACGACGACCGGCAACACAGTTCGTCTTTCAGTCACCCACGTGGGTATAACCAATGAGGAGATGGCACGTGAGTACCTGCTTCTATAAACCAATGAGGAGATGGAAGAGGCAGGACTTGCAGCGCGATCTGGGTCAGAAAAATAAATTACTTATATTTTAGCCCTTGCCAACGCAGGCGCTCGTTGACGCGCGCAATAATTGAATAACATAGATTTCTACATTTATTTTGCAACGCGAGCGGTGTAGTCAGGGTATTAGCCCCAACCGTTAAGGATTCACATAATCCCAACCAATACTACTAGTGATGCAAACTGATTGTCATAGCTAGCCAGCATGCATGAATCTGCAGGTAGCTAAAGTTAACTAGCTAACATTAGGCTATAACTAGCAATGATAATGGCTTTCTGAGATACAAATAATTTTACTACACAGATCATACACGTAACGTTAAATAGTGAGCCAGCCAGCTAACTAGCTAACAGTATGCTATAACTTGCAACGAAAATTACTTTCTGACAAAATTAGAAAACAAAAAATAGCTAAAAATGTTGCTCGATTCTTACCAGTATACAGCTGTCTGTGTTCTCTTTTCGACTTCCTTTGCATTTGCAATCATACTGTACTCTGCTTCTACTGGGCATTCCACTGATTTCAAAACTTTGTCAACTTCTTCCGTGACAACAACACTGATCGCTATTTCTTCCCCATTACTTTCATCAGAAGACTCTATAATGGCTGGTTCAATTTAAAGGTTTTTACCTAAATCAGGGATTTCCTCGTCGTCTGATTCATTTCGAGAGAGTCAGCATGGCACGATCGTCCCCCGGAAAGTAGTTCATCCCAAATTTTCCCACTTATCTTTATCGATAGCGCCTATTAAATTCAGAGCAGCAATGTTGAGAGCAGTAGCAGGACTTTTGCAGTTCCCCATGATATCTTTCATTAAAGCAGCGGTAGCAAGGATTATCCACACATACTGAGCAGCTCATGTTATACACAGAATGCATGCTACATGGCAGACCAATCCAAACTTATCTCTTGGCATGTCCAGTCCATCCATCTCAGCCAATCATGGCTAGCGGTTCCTGTATTTTTCCATGGCTAAACCAACTAGGCTCGTAATTTAACAATTTTATTTGTATTTACAGATGGCGTACACGTTTGTTATTAAGGCACATGAAAGTTCACATGTTCCAGAAAGCCTTTATGCAAAAATAAAATAATTTTGATTTTAAAAAAAGTTTACTTTCAAATGCCTCTCCTGTGAAGTAGTGACGTGCGACATACGCCTAGCTTCTTGAAACGGGTCACAATAATGATGAACTGCGCTGGAAGCTTGCTAGTTTTACTAGTAGTTTTGATGGTAGTTTAGTTGGTTGTGATGATGTCACTGCTTGTGTTGTGACCTGTGTGTGTGTCCTGTCTTCTCTCCCAGAACCATCAGGGTATCTGTCCCCAGGAGAGTGTGTACTGTGAGAATAAGTGTGGTGCGCGGATGATGCGTCGGCTCCTGTCCCAGCACAGTCTGGCTGAGTGTCCCAAACGCACGCAGCCCTGCAAGTACTGTGGCAAGGAGTTTGTCTTCGACACCATCCAGGTTAGTCAACAACGTCAACACACCTCCTCTGACCGAACAAGCTCTAGGACTTCTTCCTTCCCTACATTCTCCTGCATGTCCTGTTTTACAATCAACATTTGTCATCACTTGATTAATGGGTACATTTTATTTTCCATCAATGTAGTATTTGTATTACAGCTTGGAAGGCCAGACCTAAATTAGTGCCCAAACTCAGACCTGTGAGAATGAAGTGTTTTGAAGGTTTATTCCGGAGGTTTGTTATGAGTGCTTCCCCTATATCACTGTGTGTGATGAAGGAACAGTGCAGTCTGTCCTGGATGAAGGAAGGTTCTCAGTCTCTGTAGAGCGGGATGGCCCTGGGCCCACGCCTGCATGAACACTGGCTTTCATGGTGCCCACTACGCTGTGCCTGCTGCTGTTTGTGCTGGCATTGCCCACCCCCGGTAGCACCTGTCACCTCTCTGCACACATCCTGTCCTCAGGCCCAGCGGCCGGCCAGCCACTCGCACTCTCCTCTCCTCTCCTCTCCTCTCCTCTCATACCCACAGTTTATTCATCATGTCTCCCTCTTAGAGCACATGCTTTATGAGTTCAGCTCCATAATCAACTCGTTTATCTCATTCATACATTTTAATAGACAGCCATTAGTTCAATATGATACACTGCGTTTCTTAATCACTCATACAGTGATTCTGCTGTGCAAAGGGCTTCATGTTGTCTTCTCGATGCTCTTTCTCTTAATTGGTGGCAAAGATGCTTGCATGATACACAGCGCATTTTGTTTGATAAAAAAATTCTGATCCCAATATATTTTTTATCTATCTGGCTGTCTAAATCTGGTACATTTCCAGAATTGTTGATTGATGTGCATTGTCTATGTCAAATGAATGTAATAAATGTAATAACTTTTTTCTACCCTCCAGAACCATCAGTACCACTGCCCTCGGTTTCCAGTCGCATGTCCAAACCAGTGTGGCACCCCCAACATAGCCCGGGAGGACTTGGCCAATCACGTGAAGGAGAACTGTGGCAGTGCCCTCATCCTCTGCCCCTTCAAAGATGCCGGCTGCAAACACAGGGTAAGGCTGATCTGCTGCTCTCATTACTTCAGACCCTCAAAGAGAAAAACTTTGATTCTAGCTTTTTGCAAGAGGCATAGTTTTATTTTTCATTACTGGCCACTGCTTTATTGACGTCACGTTTCATAATTTTTCCACTCTCGGGTATTTTTTTGTGCATATTTCCAAAATTATATTTGGATTATTATGCTTCATGCTCCGGTTGAGTTGAAACCCTGTAACTTATGTCCAAAGCGATGATTGTCTTCAACATACAGCGCCGTCTGCCCGTCCTGCCTCTAGGCTCTATTTTAATGAGAGTCACACGTCTCCTCTGCTGTGACAGCGCATTTTAGTCTATTTTTGAAACTGACGTCAATCTGAGAAAATGTGGAGAGCTCCCAGAGTCAGAGCAGACAGGCTTCATGCTTTGTGTTTGAAATGGGCATTTGGAAAGCTCAGTCCATAGCAATGCAGATGGTCTGACAAAATGCATTAATGGCTCTCTCCCTGACCGCGAAGGCATCACGATAGAGAGTACAACCAAGCGTGCAGATGTTCAGTACACCAAACACAAATGTGTATGGCAGGGCTCCCAAAAGAGCAGCTGATTAGCAGACGGCCACAACATTCACTTACTGTAGGAGGCTTGAATGTGAAACTCAAACAGACAAAACAATCTAGTGTGCTGTACCACATTATTAAATCCAACACATTTCTATACATAGTTTGTACTGTACAGAGTTTCACCCCCCTTGCTACACACAGTGAGTGACCTCTCCCTAACCAGTCTCTCCTCTTCTTGCAGTGCCCAAAACTGGCGATCGGGCGTCACCTGGAGGACACAACCAAGTCCCACCTGACCATGATGTGCAGCCTGGTGGGGCGCCAGCGGCAGGAGATCCTTGAGCTGCGGAGGGAGATGGAAGAGCTGTCAGTCAGCAACGATGGAGTGCTCATCTGGAAGCTCAGCGACTACTCCCGGAAACTCCAGGAGGCCAAGCTCCGGAATAACCATGAGTTCTTCAGCCCGCCCTTCTACACCCATCGCTACGGCTACAAGCTGCAGGTGTCTGCGTTTCTCAACGGTAACGGCAGTGGGGAGGGCTCGCACCTGTCCATCTACATCCGGGTGCTGCCGGGGGAGTACGACAACCTGCTCGAGTGGCCCTTCTCCTACAAGGTGACCTTCTCCATCATGGACCAGAGCGACCCGTCGCTGTCCAAGCCCCAACACATCACAGAGACCTTCAACCCTGACCCCAACTGGAAGAACTTCCAGAAGCCGTGCAGCACCCGCAACTCGCTGGACGAGAGCACCCTGGGCTTCGGCTACCCCAAGTTCATCTCCCACGAAGAGATCAAGAAGAGGAACTATGTCCGAGACAACTCCCTCTTCCTCAAGGCTTCCATAGAGATCCCCCAGAAGATCATGGCCTGAGGGAGAGCTGGTTTTGGTTTATCAGGAGGGAAGGGAGGGTGAAAGACAGGCTTGAGACTGATATGACACTTACCTTGAGAACTTCACCACACTTATTCTTTAGACACTGACTGACTGTCCATATCCATATAGCCACTCCACTGTAGGAGCTGCTAGTCTGTTGGGTTGTGTTGGAGGACTGGACTGGAGGATCCCGCTATATTTAAATGGTAGAGAATTCTAAGTGTTTGGTCTGCAGAAACCATCACTCTCTGATTCTTATTTGTAAATGTTTGTTTTCTAACATTTTTTTTCTCAATCTGCAACAAAAAAGCCTTGGAAATCGACAGTGCCTAGAGAGTTTATTTTAAGTTATATTTTGTTGTTTTTCTACAGCACAGATGTAAATATTAAGAAATGATAGAGAGATGATCTGGGGGTGGAAGGCGTTCCTAAGCCTTTGCACTTAGAAATAATGTTTGGCTCTGGTTTGAACCATCCCATCTAATCACGAGCGGTCCAAAGAATAGGGCACAGCACAGGCTAGTGGAAGAAGCTCATCACACTCTCAAGCCCAACTGCCGTTTGTTTACATGCTCTTATAGTATCTCCCACTGATCCCTTAACAAATTCAAAGCTCTTGGTTAGCAAATGTGAGATTGCTGTTAAGCCTTTTGTCAGCAAACAATATTACAGCTGTGAATTAAGTGTGTTTCTTCTTGTCACTGTTCCATCACTCTCTGTCTACAATTCGTAATTTGGCACATTCTATAATGCTTAGAATGAGAGGATCGTGATCTTTAGACAATAAACAACAAAAATTTGTCACAGGCAGATTTATAAGCCTCTAAAATACATCTCCTGTGGGGTCCTGAGAAGATAGATAGTGTAGATGGGTTCCTATGCTTTGCTGGTCAAAGATGCTAATGTACAGTATGACGGTCTTTGAATGGGTAGAATTGAATCCACTCAGTCCTGTCAAGGGGTGATATGGTACATGTGCACTTAAGTGTGAAGGGAAAGCCATGAGGTCTTGGTAGGTAGGTTGGGGAGAGATGAGCTCAAGACATCAACAGAAAAACATGCATCTTTCAATGCGATACACGTGGACCACATTTGTGTACTGTAACCTGTATTCTTGAAATCTTCTCCCTTGATACTGAGGGCTTTTTTGCAGTGGAGGAACTGTTAAACGGAACCAAATTCTTTTTATATTTGAAAAATGTGAGCAACATTTGTTAATAATGTGTCATAGACAGAAAGACATTGGAGTGAATTAGCTTAACGGAGGGCTGTGAACTGAAGTGCATTCATTGTTTTTACTCAGCCCAGGTGGGCATAGATGCTTTGAAAGATGCTTTATGCCTTGATCCCCTTCTGAGAATGACGTGTGGGTGCCTCGGAAAACACTGCATCTTAATAGTGTGGCGCTGCTGGTTACCATGGCCACCAGCGTGCATCTTCACTTCAGCACGTAAGCTTGCCATAAGGAGAGGAGCAGCCATGTGCAATACAACTGTCAGAGGCTCCATCAGACCAGTAACACCCGTGGTGGAGGACTTGATCAAACATTCATGACATATGTGAATAATACTGATGTAAAAAATGCAGAAGCACATTGTCGTTTTTTTTATTCTACATGAAAATACCTGGTTTCTTGTTATAATACCAGCCAATATTTTACAGTGATTTTAAAGTAAAAAAATAAAAATAAAATTTTTGTAAGATTATGTATTTTGCAAAGTACTTAAATGTTTCATACAACTTTTTGTTGGCGAGTTAGTGTTGAGCTTGGGAATTTTATGGACCGTTTTTTAAGTTTAATCTCTTCTGAATCTGAATAATTGGTTTGTTTGTTTCGTTTGGATCTCACATATATTGTGTCTGTATTTCGTTTTTAAAGTATTTATTTTAAGGCGCCATCACGTGAGCTTGATTAACTAGATGGCAAAAAAAAAATTATAAGTTGAATGATGAGTGCTTCTCAATTTCTCTTTTAAAATAAAATACTATCTATTACCTCTTGCTTCACAATGCTGCTAATTTACTCTTTATGTTGTTGTATGTCTGAGTGTTTGCATCGCCTACTGAGCTCTCCACTTTCATCCACATTTTGTCAGGTAGTTTGGCCTCTCATTGTTTACATTTTGTTTACATTTCCCCCCTCAAATGTTTTACTGATCGCATTGATGATTCTGCTAGTATTGTAGCACATACAGTAGACCACACTAGATACAGTTCCTGGCTCAGCTGTCTCGTGGGCAGACACCTTCACTTGTCTGAAACTACAGCAAATGTTACCTTAACTCTTGCTTCCTTGATGAAAAGGTGCAATTTATGTCTGAAATTCCTGCCTTTCTCAGCACTTTAAGTTTTTCTGAGTGAAATGTCTTGCCCCACCGTGTTTCACTTGTTTTAGTTAGTCTCATGCTGAGCACCCACTCCATGCATCATAGTATGAATTGACTTTTCACAGTAGAGCTGTCTGAGGAGCAGGCCCCATCCGATTACAACACACAAAGCCCTCCTGGTCGCCTCCCTCCCTCGCTCCCTTCCTCCCTCTCTGTTCCAACACCTCCAGAGATGGAGGGAACAGAGGAAAGGGGGCAGAGGGAGAGGGAGAGGAAGCAAGGCAGACGCTTTCCCTGCTTTGATGTGGTGCCAGGAGTTTGCTGTAGCTCTCAGCTTGAATGATGTTCAATGTGGAGTTTAGGGAAGGGGAAAATGAGCTTTTACCTCCGTTACTCAAATGTCCCTCAGGAAGGATACTGTCTTTCTTCACTTATTTTGAATAGTATGGGGAACTCTTTTCCTCAAAAGTAAACAATTTGAAGTTACACAAAGGATGATGTGGAATGGTACTTATGCTCCACTGTCAATTCTCCAGGATATTTGGTTATAGTCCTACTTACATTTCTCTTTAAATGGCTACTTATTTATCATTATGGGAAAATGGTTCCCTTGACAAAATATATTTCCCTGCTGTGGGTAATGTATTCAGTGGGATGATTCATCTGTGGAAGGGAGGGGTTCTCTGGGTAGGACAATCTCTGTCTGTCCACAGACTAATGGCTTTCCACAGAGAGTGGCTTCATTCTGAGCTGCCTTATATAAACTTAAGCATAATAACCAAAAGCCATACTGACAGCCTCAAACTTTCCTGCTGCTGGGGGTTCAAACAGCAGCGTTTGTAGCTCGTGCTGCTTTGGGGCTGTAGAGCAGCATTAAAATAGAAATGGCTAACTGGATGTTAGCTTCATGTTTTCCATGCCGAGAGTAGCGGTGCAGAGTAGTCACGTGTCATGCAGCCAATGCTCAACTTACTATACAGTACTGCCCTTCTCTCTCACTCGTGACGGTTCGCCCGGTAAATGAGCCCTCTGGTAGCCTACACCCAAGCTCTCACACTACAGTGTTGTTCCCTATAGGTTAGCTCACCCAGACTTTGGTCAACGTGAAAACATGAGTGGAGTGTCCGAGCAGGTTGGGTGAAAGAGGCTGAGTAAGAGGGGGACCCAGCCCAGCCCATAAGGCTTTCCTCTGCCATAAAACACATCAAAGAGTTGTGGTGTGGGTTTGTGTAGCGTGCCATGCTGTCGTCTCATGTTGAAGTTAAACAATGACTGGTGTGGAGCGGGAGGGAGGTTAAGTGGAGTGGTGTGTGTGGCTCGGCCTGGCTGTGTCCTCAACATCTGAGCTGAGAGGCTGAGGAAACAGCTCAGCGCAACAGTGGTCTCCTCAGAACTCTGGCTGACAGATGCCTTGCACCTTGGCTACAGATAATATAGTTGAAGAGTCAGCTGATCGAACAGAGCTTTACTAGCAGTTCTTCTGTACAGTACTTTACTATACCCACAATGTCAAGTGCTGGTGCTGGTAATTAAAAATAATCTGATTGTGGATATCATGCCACTTAACTAAGTTGATTCTCTCTCCCTCTGTCCCACATGTAAAAGTTGTGCTGTTCAGTGTTGTGGCTGGCTCTCCTTATTAGCACACTGGGTCTTTTTCAGTGGCAGCTTTCAGGTAGATCAGATAACTTCGGAGTTCCAAATTAAGCAGCAGCAGCTGAAAAGATGAGCTCCTACAAATATTGAAATTTAAATGTTTTTTTAGAGTAAAGTACATCGAAAAAATCAAAAGAAAACTGCAAACTGAATAGGAGACCAAACAAGCAGCAAACAAAGAAGAAAGGCTTTTGAAAAAGTAACAATTTTTCATAAAATTATACCGTTTTCTTAGCTAGCTAAGTTGTTTACCTGTTGCTAGGCAGTTGCTAGGGACATTCCTGAAAGAAGCTAGCTAGCTAACAAGGAGTGTCTAGTTGGCAAGAAGAGAAGAAGGGACAAAGAAGGGACAAAAGTGGGACAAAATAAGACAGAAGAAAAGGGAAAGGGACAATTAAGGTGAAGCAGTCCTCTAAAGACACAAAAGACAATAATACAAGAAACAACACTTCTATTGCCTCTCCCTCTACGATACGCACTCCCGGTTTGGTTTGGAGCGAGTAGTTGCATTCCGCTTTGCTCCACAGGTAGTATTCAGGTAGTATTACATTTCATTTCATTACAGTACAACAGTTTGATTTGTTTGATCTTAGCTGGCTACATAGCCGTCTTTGTATCAAGATAATTGTGTAGTCCTAGAGTAATTGTCGAGGTTACCTAGCCAGTTAGAGGTTACCTAGCCAGCTACACTTTCAAACAAAGTCAACAACGCAGCCACTGCTAGCTAGCCTATTTCACCAGCCAGCAGTACTATATCATTTTAGTCAATAAGATTTTTTTGCAACGTAAGCTTAACTTTCTGAACATTCGAGACGTGTAGTCCACTTGTCTTCATTCCAATCTCCTTTGCATTAGCGTAGCCTCTTCTGTAGCCTGTCAACTATGTGTCTGTCTATCCTGTTTCTCCTCTCTGCACAGCAGACCATACAAAACGCTTCACACCGCGTGGCGCTGCTACTCTAACCTGGTGGTCCCACCGGCGCGCACCAGACCACGTGGAGTTCCAGGTCTCAGGCAGCTCTTGGACTGCCGATCTGCGCGGCCAACAAGGCAGAGTTCATCTCAGCCTATGCTTCCTCCAGTCCTCGACTTCTTGGCACTGACGGAAACATGGATTACCACGATAACACTGCTACTCCTACTGCTCTCTCCTCGTCTGCCCACGTGTTCTCGCACACCCCGGAGAGCTTCTGGTCACGGGGTGGTGGCACTGGGATCCTCATCTCTCCAAGTGGACATTCTCTCTTTCTCCCCCTGACCCATCTGTCTATCGCCTCCTTTGAATTCCATGCTGTCACAGTTACCAACCCTTTCAAGCTTAACATCCTTATCATTTATCGCCGCCCAGGTTCCCTTGGAGAGTTCATCAATGAGCTTGACACCCTGATAAGTTCCTTTCCCTGAGGATGGCTCACCTCTCACAGTTCTGGGTGACTTTAACCTCCCACGTCTACCTTTGACTCATTCCTTCTGCCTCCTTCTTTCCACTCCTCTCCTCTTTTGACCTCACCCTCTCACCTTCCCCCCTACTCACAAGGCAGGCAATACGCTTGACCTCATCTTTACTAGATGCTGTTCTTCCACTAATCTCATTGCAACTCCCTCAAGTCTCTGACCACTACCTTGTATCCTTTTCCCTCTCGCTCTCATCCAACACTTCCCACACTGCCCTACTCGGATGGTATTGCGCCGTCCCAACCTTCGCTCTCTCTCCCCCCGCTACTCTCTCCTCTTCCATCTATCATCTCTTCCCTCTGCTCAAACCTTCTCCACACCTATCTCTGATTCTGCCTCCTCAACCCCTCCTCTCCTCCCTTTCTGCATCCTTTGACTCTCTATGTCCCTATCTCCAGGCCGGCTCGGTCCTCCCCTCCTGCTCCGTGGCTCGACGACTCATTGCGAGCTCACAGAACAGGGCTCCGGCAGCCGAGCGGAAATGGAGGAAAACTCGCCTCCCTGCGGACCTGGCATCCTTTCACTCCCTCCTCTCTACATTCTCCTCTTCTGTCTCTGCTGCTAAAGCACAAATTTCTACCACTCTAAATTCCAGCATCTGCCTCTAACCTTAGGAAGCTCCTTTGCCACCTCTTCCTCCCTCCTGAATCCTCCTCCCGCCTCCTCCCCTCCTCCCTCTCTGCTGATGACTTCGTCAACCATTTTGAAAAGAAGGTCGACGACATCCGATCCTCGTTTGCTAAGTCAAACGACACGCTGGTTCTGCTCACACTGCCCTACCCTGTGCTTTGACCTCTTTCTCCCCTCTCTCTCCAGATGAAATCTCGCGTCTTGTGACGGCCGGCCGCCCAACAACCTGCCCGCTTGACCCTATCCCCTCCTCTCTTCTCCAGACCATTTCCGGAGACTTCTCCCTTACCTCACCTCGCTCATCAACTCATCCTTGACCGCTGGCTACGTCCCTTCCGTCTTCAAGAGAGCGAGAGTTGCACCCTTCTGAAAAAACCTACACTCGATCCCTCCGATGTCAACAACTACAGACCAGTATCCCTTCTTTCTTTTTCTCTGCAAAACTCTTGAACGTGCCGTCCTTGGCCAGCTCTCCATGCTATCCTCTCGTCAGAATGACCTTCTTGATCCAAATCAGTCAGGTTTCAAGACTAGACTTCAACTGAGACGCTCTTCTCTGTGTCACGGAGGCGCTCCGCACTGCTAAAGCTAACTCTCTCTCCTCTTGCTCTCATCCTTCTAGACCCTATCGCTGCCTTTGCATCTGTGAAACCATCAGATCCTCCTCTCCAACCAGCTCGTCCCGAGCTGGGCAATCTCCCGGCGCGGCCCACGCTTGGATTGCGTCCTACCTGACAGGTCGCTCCTACCAGGTGGCGTGGCGAGAAATCTGTCTCCGCACCACGTGCTCTCACCCACACTGTGTCCCCCAGGGCTCTGTTCTAAGGCCTCCCTCGCTATTCTGCGCATACAACCAAGTCCCTTGGCTCTGGTCATATCCTCATGAATTCGGTTCTCCTATCATTGCGATGCAGACGACACACAATTAATCTTCTCCCTTTCCCCCCTCTGATAACGCAGGTGTAAATTCGCATCTCTGCATGTCTGGCCAGACTAAATCAGTGGTGGAAGAACGGATCACCAACCTCACACCTGAACTCGGCAAAGACGGAGCTGCTCTTCCCTCCGGGGAAGGACTGCCCGGTTCCATGATCCTCGCCATCAACGGTTTGACAACTCATTTGTGTCCTCTCTCGCCAGAGTGCTTTGAAGAAACTTGGCGTGATGCCTGGCACAACACCCCCGCTGTCGTTCTCGAACTAACAGTCAAGGCGGTGAACCGTTCTGTAGGGTTCATGCTCTACAACATATCCAGCAGTAACGAACCTCGCCCCCCCCCCCTCCCCCCTAGACGCAGGAAGCGGCGCAGGTCTAAATCGCAGGCACTTATAAAGTCATCTCCGTCTGGATTCACTGCAACTCGTTTCTGTTGGCTGGGCTCCTGCCTGGTGCCATTAAACGCCCTCCACATATCCAGAACGCCCGCAGCCCGTTCTGGTGTTCAATCTTTCCAAGTTCTCATCACGTCACGCCGCCGCTCCGCCCGCTCTCTCCACTGGCTTCCCAGTTGAAGCTCGCATCCGTTACACAGAACCATGGTGCTTGGCCATAACGGACTGTGAGGGGGAAACGGCAGGACCGTCCGGACCTTCAGGCTCTGATCAGGCCACTACAACGCCAAACAAGGGCAGCTGCATCATCCACCGTCTGCCTGCTCGCCTCCGCTAACTCGGTCGTGAGGAAGTAGCAGTTCCCGGCGATCAGCCCAGTCAAAACTGTTCGCGTGCTGTGGCAGCCAATAGGTGGAAGCAACTGCCTCAAACGACGCCAAGGTCAGCCGGAGTCAATCCACCACCATTCCGGAGACACTGAAAACCCCACCGTCTTTAAGGAAATACCTAGGATACGGATAGAAGGTAAATCTTTCTAACCCCCCCCCCCTTTAAAAGAGTTTAGATATGCAACTATGTAAAGTGGTTGTTCCACTGGATATCATAAGGTGAATGCACCAATTTGTAAGTCGCTCTGGATAAGAGCGTCTGCTAAATGACTTAAATGTAAATGTAAATAACTGCCCCAGGAGCACAGAGAGCAGCCCTCTCACTCTCCATACTGTAGCTGAGCAGAGCTCCCAAGTCCAGAGACCTCGGGACAGACACTGCTTTGATTCAGGGAGTCATTCCATTGTAACTGCAATATCTTCTTGTTTTGTACAGCACTACTGTTGTTTCCCAGTCATAGTTGTTTTGTTTCTCCAAAACAACCACCATTGTTGCTATCTTCCTAACTTCAATGTGAAATAGTGAAACTATGAGGAGAGATGGGGAGATTGATTTCCATCCAGATGCCTCCTTTCCCTCAACGTTGCCCTTGATCCCAAACCAACCGGACGACATGATCTTTATCTATAATGGACGTGGTAAAGGACTGCGCCACACTGACCAAACTGATAACAACCACAATCATGATGGCGCCGTACTGGATGGCCGCCGTTTTCGAGCTCCAACTAAACTTAGCTATTTTCTGATTCTTCTGGCATTTAACTTTACTTTCACAAAATGTATCCGTTACTATTTTATATTTAACTAGGCAAGTCAGTTAAGAACAAATTCTTATTTACAATGACGGCCTACCCCAGCCAAACCCGGACGACGCTTGGCCAATTGTGCACCGCCCAATCACAGCCAGATGTGATGCAGCCTGGATTTGAACCAGGTACTGCAGTGACACCTCTCAGGAGCCCCAAGAACTTTTGAACATCAGATCAGCAGTTACTTATCCCAATTCCGGCTTCAACTTCGACTTATCTAACCCGGGCGCTTTCTGTAATTCCGACCCAATTTTTGATGTTTTCAAGAGGAAACGCCAGCATTGAGGCAAAAGAGGAGGGGGGGTACTGGTGAGATTGAGGCGAAGGGAAAACCGGCCACCACATCCCTCCATTCTATTGGCCACTTGATAATAAGATGGAGGATATCCGATCGCGGATTTGCTAACAACGGGACTCTTGTAATTGCAATATGCTCTGCTTTTCTGAAACATGGCTGTCGGACAAAATACCCCCCATGGGGTATACAACTAGATTCTCCATTCAGCAAGAGGACAGGACTGGGGAGTCACACACACTCACATACAATCTCAAATACAATCATCATATAGGCTGCATCATATACGCTGCTACTCTGTTCATCATGAGATCATCAAGGACAACAACCACCCGAGCCACTGCCTGTTCACCCCGCTATCATCAGTACAGGTGCATCAAAGCTGGGACCGAGAGACTGAAAAACAGCTTCTAACTCAAGGCCATCAGACTGTAAAATAGCCATCACTAAGCGGGTTCCACTCGGTTAGGTAATCCTGCACCTTAGAGGCTGCTGCCCTATATACATAGACTTGAAATCACTGGCCACTTTAATAATGGAATACTAGTCAATTCACTAATGTTTACATATTTTTACTTTACTCATCTCATATGTATATATTCTATTCTACTGTATTTAGTCTATTCCACTCTGACATTGCTCATCCTAATATTTATATATTCCTTAATTCCATTCTTTTACTTTTAGGTTTGAAACACTTTTAGAAACACAAGCATTTCGCTACACCCGCAATAACATCTGCTAAACCTGTGTATGTGACCAATAAAATGTGATTAGATTTTATCCTGATGCCTAGTCACCTTACCCCTATACATATCTATCTCTATCACTCCAGTATCCCTGCACATTGTAAATATGGAACTAGAACTGACTGACCCTGTATATAGCTTACTTACTATATATACCCTGTTGTTCTTATTTATAGTTATATATATTTAGATTTATTGTGTGTTTTCTGTTTTCTTTTCTGTTATTTTTAGTGGTACATTGATATTGATTACTGCATTGTTGCGTTTACAGCTCACAAGAAAGGCATTTCACTGGACTTGTGCACTTGACATTAAGACTTGAAACTCACCACTCTCCAGCAGACTTTACCAGCTGTGTTTCTCTGACATGTGTGTGTGTACTGTGCATTGAATGGAATGGGGGTAGTTGCCTGGAGATGGGAGTCTGCCTGTAGATGATAAATCTTTTAAAGCCCTCTGTCTGAACGTGGGAGTGGGGAACGGGAACGGAAGCCTGAAGCCTCTGATGTATTGATCTCCCTATGCAGACTGTGATTCATCCAGCCAATGAGTGGTTGACCTGCTGTTTTCTACCTCTCAACAGCCAGCGGAGCAGGACCAGAGGCAGTGACCTGGAACCAGAGGCCACAGGGTGAGTCCCAAATGGCACCCTATTCACTGTTGGACTTATGTCAAAAGTAGTGCACTAAATAGAGAATAGAGTGCTATTTGGGACACAACCAATGGTTTCACTGACAGCCTTTCCTCTCAACAATGCCTGCCTGGATCAATGACTGACTTGCTTTACCCATTGGGGGATGGGGCTGGGATAGGAGGCTGTGAGAGGGAGGGGAGAGCTCTGAGGCCTCCCACTCCCTACCTCACACTCCCTGCTGATCTCAATCAATACACTGCTAATCCTGTTCTGAGTTTTGGGTCTGCGTGATAGGTTAGGTGAGGGATTTGTGAAAATACACATGCACGGTGGGTACAGTGTGTGGTTATGATTTTAAAAAGCATTGTAATTTGTTTGTGTTTTTATGTGTATAAAGCGGTGAATGATACTCTTCATTCATGGGTGGAACATGTTTTTTGTGCTCATTCTAATTCCCCTTGTATTTTGCAAATATCTGCATTAACTGCCATAGGGGGAAGATGTGAGGGGCAAGGCTGGGTGGTAGTCCATGTGTAAGCATCTCACATACTTGTCCTCCCGACCTCACACAAAACTGTTATGTTTGATCTTACCACTGTTTCTCGCCCCAGTTGGAAACACTAACACAGATTACTAAAGTTTCTCCCCTCACTTCCCTCTGTACAAACACTGTACAAAGACAACGCATATGTACAGAGGTCAGGACCAACGTCACCTGCTCCTAGTCTGCTCAGGGTACTGGGTGGTCAATGGCAAACACTAGGGATAAACGATGCGCAGCCCAGGCCTCACTGACAGTTATGTGGACTGAAGGCTGTGAGAGGCGCTCTCTCTCTCTCTCCTGTATGGTGGTCAGAAGAACCAGTATCTGACACCTATATGAGGATTCCCCAACTGCTCAGATGCAAACAAGCAGTGAGGTGTCTGACTGGAGAGAAGCCATACAGCCCCTCATGTTTAGAGACAGACAGGACTGGAGAGAAGCCATACAGCCCATCATGTTTAGAGACAGACAGGACTG